>NC_043001.1:56650082-56707582 GCF_006345805.1 Octopus sinensis
AACTAATTTCTAATCTGTATATTGACTGTTTTGAAATGTGGAAAACTTTTGTTAGATTTGTCTGCAGGCCTACAGAATGCTTTAATGCGATGCATTCTGGGTGACACGATGCAGTCGCCATATCCACATTGGCACATTCGGAAAATCCAGTTAGTTCCTGTCAGACAGTTGGGAATATCTGAGAAGAACTACGAGGCTTTTGCACACCCACATCTATCTACGAGCTTCTCACAATCCAAGCATGTGTCCATGATGGCGTTTCCACCATCATAGGTACTCTAGCAATGATGAGCGACTCATTCCGAAGAAAAATTTCATGCGTCTGAATAAATCCCACTCTCTCGTCCTTGACCGTGTACCCTTTTCGTCACCTTTCACTTCCAGGACTACAGCTTTGTACGAAAAAAGATGGTCCCCGTCGTGAGATCCAGACAAAACAGCATCTCTTGCTCCCAATTATGGAGTTGGAGATAAATAGATCTCGTATCCACCGAAAAGGGTCTAAAAAGCTTTTGAATTGAAAATTCTTGTCTCACTGATGTCTGCTACACCTGCATTTAGTATCAGGAAGCCATTGAGTAGGTATCTCAGTTTCGAAGGTTACACTAGGCTATGTAAATTTACAGCGCCTATTCTGAGTAAGGCAACGGTTGACAGAATGAGGAACGTGAAAAAGGACCACGTACCGTATTCCTATAGAGGTACAGGTTTCAACACTCCGGCTAATTACGTGTGTTTCTACAAGCAGTCCCCTATAAAGTATATTATTGATATTCACTTTGTTATCTAATACTCTGTTGGGAGTATTTGCTGATTTTTTTTATAGCGCTCTCTACGTTTTGAGATATTCAAATAATTTTTATGTGTTGGTGTGTTATGAAACTATTCTGAGTTATGTCTCTGTGTTGATGTATGTATTCCATTAACTCTCTGGTGTTTGTATTTATGGCAGTATAATTTATACTGTTTCTGAGCGATTTTCCTTCTTTTGTGTGTATAATGGTTTTGCTGGTATTTGTGATGATGCACGTCTCTGTGGTGTTGGTGATTGTAATGTTGGAGACAGTGATAGTGATTGTAGCTGGTAGTACTGATATTGTTGGAGATGGTATCGTTGTTGGAAGATGTTTCTTCTGTTCCTTTGTATCTCCCAGCTTGTTCAGTTGGTGTGTTGTCTCTCTTTTCCGTTTTATTTTTCTTGTATGTTACCTTTTGCTATATGATTTCTTCTCCGTCACCTTCGCCACTTGAAATATCTGGGTTTGGTGTTTCCTTTAGTGTCTTCACGGTTGGTGCCGTTTTTACTGCTGCTGCTGTTGCCATCGACGCTGCTATTGGTGTTGCTGCCATTGCTAATTCGTGGCAGGTGATTTGAGTGTTTAGTTGCTGTCGTTGTTGCTGTTGTGGTTGCACTCTGCTGCTAGTTTTGTTGCTGTTTGTGCTTTTGCTGTTTTCGTGATGATGTCGGTAGAAGCAGTATTCTTTCTTCTCTCCACCTTTGCTGTAAACAGGACGCTTATGGAATGTTTGTATCACCATACAAGTGAAATCTTATCTCTCTGCTCTCAATGGCTACGTACAGTTTTGTGCAGCCTGACAGACTGATCAGATCCGAGATAGGTTCCATACTCTCTTAATTTGTTTGGATCAATAGATCCATCCTTTGGCCTGATCTATTTTATTTCTGCATCCTCTGGATCTGCAGAATATTGTGTTTCGGATCACTTTCGGATCACATTCAGAACATGTATTCTTATACTCTACAGTCGAGTTAGGACGGTATGTGAAACAATTTAATTTAGTGCTTCCATTACACATCTTCTATCAGGTATATATACTCCCGTACATTCTGGCGCCCCATATGAGGATGAGGTTCTTTACAATTTGCTGTTGTGTTATTTGTTTTTTCCCAGCTTTTTCTTCCTATCTTTTTATAAGTTGCAGTTTTCAGATTTATTTCTTGTCGGATGGATTCTGGAATGACTAATTCTCCGTTTCGGTCAAACCTGGTAAAGAGATATTAGCATTTCATTTTTATTTCGTGAAACGTTTATTTAATTATCATCCAAGTCCAGAGCGTTTGCGAACCTGATAACTTCAAATTTGATAATCGTGGTGTCTTGATTTTTATTTTTATTCACCCTAATAATGGTGGTGCTGGTGGATGTCGAGTTTTCAGGGTTGTTGAAACGAAAATTGGTTTTATTTTTTATGTATTTTTTGTTCATTTTTGTCGTTATTTTAATGTATTCTTTTTACTATAGTTGTTTCGGTCGGCCCTATTGTGGGCAATATTGCTAGTATCAGTGTTTTATCTAACATGGCTTTTCAGTTGTCTTTTTTCAAACGGTGTTGCTGTTGCTATTTTTACATTCCCAGTCGAAAGATTGTTGCTAGAGATGGATATTGGGTATTGGAACAGCTAACAGTACGCCGAGTATGCCATGCCATATAGTTTTAATTTCCATATATGCAACTTCATCAGGAAAACAACTCGAAATTCTTTATGAAGGGGCAAAAACTTCATCTAGCCCAAGAAAATGCTTAATAATAGAATGGTACTACAGATATAAAAAAATTCTTCCTCCAAAACAACACTATTTAGCGACAATATATGAGCACCAAAACGATGTCTTCCTTTAACGATTGCATTGACAATGATAAATATAAAAAAGTTTTCGTACATTATCAGCAGTCTTCAAGGTAGGGGCGAGTTGATTGTATTCAGTTCAGAAACTGGAACAGAACTCTATCCTTCCACAAGCTCAAAAAGGTTGTAAAAGGAATTCTTATGGATGCAAAGATCAATTACTCATCAATAAAATGATTGTAGAGAATTGCCGGAGCAAAAAGAACCTGAGTAGTGCATGAATAGACTACAGGAAAGCGTTTGATAGTGTCCCACATAGTTGGCTTCTCAGGGCCCGTGAGATATGCAAGATCTCTTCCGTCGTCTCCTAATTCTTACAAGGTAGTATGGCCAAGTAGAATACATGTCCCCTTCTAAACTATAGTAATGGGATGAGCCAATTTAACAACATCAAACGACGCATCTTTCAAAGTGCATCCCTCTCCCCATTACTCTTTTGCATGGCACTGATCCCACTCTCAAACGAACTTAATAACACCGGGTATGGGTTCAAAGTGAATAATGTTATAGTAAATCATCTGTTTTATGTGGATGATCTGAAGCTGTTTGCTAGAAATGACGAATAGCTATTAACGACTGTTAAAGAGATCAGCAATGACATCGGGATGGATTTTGACCTTCATAGGTGTGCTAGAGTACATACAGACAGGCAAATAAATGCTAACGGACCAAAAAGACATAAGACCAAAAACAAGATATGGTAGTGCTTACTGAAAGAAACGTCACAGTAAAGGAAAATGAAGATTTCTTGAAAACTAAAGGGTGTTACCATAGTTCATTGGAAGTGAACAGCTGACACCGTAGTACATCTTCAGTGTTAGAAGCTGCGCAAAGACAATAAAATAATAATAATAATGATGATGATGATGATGATGATGATGATGATGATAATAATAATAATAATAATAATAATAATAATAATAATAATAATAATAATAATGATAATGATAATAATAATAATAATAATAATAATAATAATAATAATAATAATAATAATAATAATAATAATAATAATAATAATAATGACAGCAATGTTAGATGCCCTGATGCAGTATCAGGCACTGGCTCTCATGGCTTCTGATCTTAACTAATTTGAAGTGCTAACATGCACATTGTTTTGTCTTGGTATGAAAGATGGGCTACAGCAAATATTCTGCTCAATACCACAGATTTGTTTGTTAGTTGTTTGACTTTAACCAGTTGAGCATGTTCCTTGGTGAGAATGTTATAAATAGAAGCCTGTATTGATATGCTTTACTCCTTTTTCTGAAACGGACAAAGATCGAGCTACAGAACTTGGATAGAACAGTTAGAAAGCTATTCACAATGCACAACGCTGTCCACCCTAAAACCAATACCCACAGACTCTACCTACTAAGAAAGGAATGTGGCGGAGGATTACTCTAGATTGTATACTATGTTTAGTTCTACTGTATTTTCAGCGTTCATTAATTCCTTTCCTCCATCCATTATTTTCTTGTAAAGCAGTTCACATCTAATTGGGGAACATGTTTCTATGTATAGCCAGCTGTTTCCTCGTCTACCAGTCGATATTCTTCAATTTTCTTTGCTCGATACGTTATTAGTGATTCTGACATCAAGTTGATTGCTTGTGTGGTATTTCTGGTATTCACTTTTGGTTTCAAAGGCTTCTTAATTCTAAGAAAATACTCTTTACTGATGACTTTCTTCATTTCAATACTTTTGATTTTGTCACTTTCCAGTATTCCGAGATGCTTATATGCCGTTTCTACACTTAAAGATTTTATATTCTCACCATCAGGTACATCCATTCAAGCACATTTTACGATTGATTTTTTTCCCTGCTTCATCTCCATCATAGCTCATTTCTCGATACTGCATGTCATCCAAATGTCACTACTAAATAGCCTTCCTGTTCACACCAAAGAATCCAGTCGATTCTTGTCTTTGCCATAAAGCTTTAAAATGTGTATGAAAAAGCGATAATTTGCGTTCCCCAATTCTAGTTTAGTGAATATCCTTCTTTAGCTTTGTTTAGAATAATTGATAAAGGGTCAGTGCTATTACAAACAAAGCGAATGGAAAATACCTCTTTGACTTAGAAATTGAATAATATAGAGGGAGAGTGACTCAGAATTATAAGAACTGACAGATGAAAGTCACATGATAAACGAAAGTTGTTCAGAGAATCTGGAGAATGTAACTATCGTAGCTAACCAGGAATATGCTACTCTCACAGATGAAGCAAAGTAATTTGATGTGGACAACCTTTCATGATAATCAACTAGAATCCCTTGAGAAACTGAGATAGAAGCTGATAGAGCTAGAGGAGTTAGAGTCACTGAATTTGAGGACTTGAAGGAGGCGTACTAAGGTTAGAAAAAACCCCCCATCAAAAGTCAACATTGTGATTGATGAGATTATCTGTAAAAGCATTAAAGATATCAAAGCATTGATATTATTGGGCTCCATGTTGATGCTGACACTTTGCGAATTTTGAGGGGGTAAAGTCAAAAGAAGGACGAGCAAGTACCGTGATAGAAAAGGTAGTTTCTAATGAAGATTAGCTGCATTATTTAAGGAACGGTGTAAGTGAGCTGAACCAATGGAAACTGGGTAAAGTAAAGAAAGAAAAACACAGAGATAGAATAGAAGAAATGGGATTTGGATAACGACAGAAGAGCACACAAAGGAAAGAAGTCACTAAAATTAGAGAGGGCTAAGGAAGACAAATTGAGTATAAGCAAAATCACCACCATTATTATTATTATAATTATTATTATTATTATTATTATTATTATTATTATTATTATTATTATTATTATTGAGAGAGAGAGAGGGAGAGAGAGAGAGCAGTGAATGCCATCAAAGAGACACTGGAGTAAAATATACAAAGCCCAATATTCCCATCTGATAAGGGTACACCAGGCACATGCACAACAGCCATATGTGCGCGACATGGTGAGCTCATAACATGATAAACAATGCATGACCTTGCAGCTGTAGCCCAGTTAGAATCTTCCTCAGATCGAGCAGTCCATCCCACTCAAAAGGTCCCTGAATAAGGGTTGTTTAAGGATGTTGAACTAAACACCCATGTTTCCTGAGGTGAATTATCCAAACGTCAAATAATTCCTCTCAACACTTGGCTATGATGCTCCCACACTAATTCTGCTCGTGATCAGAGATGCACATATCGTCAGCCACTAAGGCACATGCTCAACTGGTTAAGGTCAAACAACTGAGAAGCAGATCTGTGTTTAGAGCAGAATACTTGCTGTAGCCCGTAGTTGTTGTTGGTGTTGATGTTGTTGTTGTTATTATTATGAAGGTAGCGAGTTGGCAGAATCATTAGTTCACCAGACGAAATGCTTAGCAGTATTTTGTCCATCTTTACCTTCTCCACTGAAGTCAATGATATAATCGACTATCCTCCTCCCCACAAATTTCAGACGAGATGCAGTTATATCCAAAATCCAGCAGATGTACCCATGTGGAAACTTTAGTTTCCAGAACATAGAAAATTTTTTGCCATGTTACATAGATTCTAGTGGCGAAGACAAAGCATTTCCTGGGCTACATCTTAAAGAATGCTGCTTTGTTTAAGTCTAATTTAATGTAGGTAAGGCCAATTCTTTTTCAGAAATACTGAAACTGTTATCTTTATAGATCTACTTCATAAAGCTGTGAGTTATTCTAACTTTAATGCAATTTTTTAATCACCGCATATATTGCACTTCCAATATTTGGATGTGTGGATTTACCTTCGAGAATTCAAATTGCCATACTTTATAAAATACCTTTTCCATGTGTGATTTATTTCTGATACTCTCTCGTTTCGACTAATTTTTCAAATTATATTAATAATTAAAGTATTTTTTAGAAAGAAGATATTACGTTAATTAATTGTTGCAGATGTTCTATTAAACCGAATATGTCTTTATTACAAAAACTCCTGGGTTATTCGTAGCTGATTTTCAAATCCGACTCTCTCTGTTTTTCAGTTTGTTTCTCTCTCCCTCTCCTCTCCCTCTCGCACTTTCTCAGTCTGTCTGTCTCTCTCTCCACTCTCTCTCTCTCTCTCTCTCTCTCACACACACACACACAAGCACACACACACACACACACAAGCACACACACACACAAAAACGCAAATAATGGATACAGATGAGTCAAGAGAAGACTATTTGAGACTTTTATCAACAATGATTGGAATGAAGGATCCTCGTATACTGGATAAACTTGTGAACAATTTTTAAAAAAAACGCGAGTAAGTAGGAGACAATAGGATCATAGCACGACATCAAGTCCTAGAACATATCGTTTGTCAACCCTACACCTAAAACTAATCGAGCACATAAACTTAGGAAAGAAATTCAGAAAAACAAAACTAAAAGATTTAAAGGAGAAGAAAAAGAAATAGACTTTAAATCATTAATAAGTAGATCAAACGGACAGCAGCCATTGTTTCCAAACCGAAACTGCACTTAAAGACAAAATTAGTGCAGTATTATATCATGTGAGATGAAACGTTTCGTAGTACTTGTGAAGGGTTTGTAAAATGCTGGCGTCAGAATATCGAAAAGAGATAAATATCTACATTTTACTGGCACACAAAAAAATAAATATTTTTGGTCAATAAATAGCGTGGAAATAAAAAGTACTTTCTACGCAGCCATCTACTTCGATGCTCCCTGATACCGCGAACCTACTAGCAACTATCCGATTTGTTGTTGCTGCTGCTGTTGTTTTATTTTTGACGTTGGTTTCGCTGCTGTCTTTTGTTGTTGCTGCTGCTGCTTTTGTTGTTCCTCCAATTGCTGTTGCCGCTGTTGCTGCTAATGCAGTTGTTGCTTGAATAGGTGCATGGTTAGAGCGTTGCACACAAAATCGAGAGATTGTGGTTTTGATTCCCAAACCGATAGTGTGTTGTGTTCTTGAGCAAAAGACTTCATTTCACGTTGCTCCAGTCCCCTCAGCTGTATATGGGTAATCACGTGGATTAGTGTACAAGGTTGTGATAGTGACTCAGGAAAACCATCCGAATGAGGTCTCGCGAGTCACATTTTGTATCCAGCGATCGAAAGGGTGAATAGTGCAAGCTACTGTAAATCCTGGACTGTTTGGGATTGGTTGTTCAACAACATCGAAGGATGAAAGAAGGCTGTTGCTTGTGTTGGTGCTCTGGTTGTTAAAATCGTTGCATTTACTGTTACTACGTCGCCCTTACAATTGTTGCTATCGTTGCTGTATTTCCTGATGGTGGTCTTTTGGACGCACTGCTTCAAACTACGACCCTGGGTGAATAAGGTTAGTAGTGTAATGAATAATATATTCTGCTATCTCTATTCTTTCTCTAGTAGTAGACGTTAGTGATTCCATAATCTCTACAGTGTAAGAAAAAGCATGAGAACAAATAAAATATTAGAAAACTTCTGTCCTTTTGGGCATTGTAATGCAGTCCCTCTTCTCACCTCCAGTGTAGTGGAGGTTTTATTGAAAATTCTAATAAACATTCATAAAAAGATACACACCACAGAAAGACAGTATGGACTAAACAGAAAAGGAGAAAACATGTGGAATAGAGACGTTGAAGTCGTTACAAAATGTATGATGAATGATTTCATGCAAAATACACTAAAATAAGAATAGTAAGAATAAAGCTTAAGTAAAGAACGTGTAAAAAACTTCATTTCCTTCTCTTTATTTTGCCAATTAACCACACGCATGTGTGTGACTAATTGGCAAAAAAAAAAAAGAAGAGAAAAATGACCATCCCCGAATATATCAATATAGTAAACAAATTGTTTTCAGCAAAATTACTAAACCTTCGGAAGCCGCTACGACGTACGCCCACTAAAAATAATCTTTTCTACTATAGGCACAAGGGCTGACATTTTAGGAAAGTGGCTAGTCGATTGCATCGACCTCAGTGCGTCAGTGCGTAACTGGTACTTAATTTATCGACCCAAAAAGGATGAAAGCAGAGTCGACAACGGTGGAATTTGATAATAATCCTTTCTATACAAAGCGCCAGAGTTAAAGCTTGGGTTAGCATTTTAGATCAATCTCAGTACTCGATTGGTTCATCATTTTATCGATTACGTTGGAATGAAAGCTGAGATGATGTCAGCTGGATTTTGATTTTAAGTATTTTTGAGTTTGCATAAATGTATCGTGATTGTGTCTTGTCAATTATAAAGCAATGCAAAATATTCTAAGATGTATTTTATTTAGTGACAATATGCTTGTTTAAGATGAACCGTCTTTAAAGCAAAATATTAAGTTCTTGTCTAAGAGGCAAAGGTAACTGTTTTTACCTCGTGCATAAGGTTTGAAATGCGATGTATTTTAAGCTATTTTGGTTCGTGATGTTATTTTTCAAAGATCATATGTATATTAACAAACTTGTACCCAAATATCTTGCCAAATATCTGAAAGAAAATTGATACTGATTAAATCATTTAAATATATTTCCATTTAACCCAATATAATTTTTCGAAACTTGAATATTTGCTCTAAATTCTTTTGTATCATATTCTATCGATTTCAAATGTCATGAATTATTTAATTAACGATTTATAGTGCTAAAACAATTGTATAAGCGGTATGTAATAGACATTTAATGCTTTTACTGTGATGTTTGCCGTGTCTATTGCAAAATTACGTGTGAAGTTGAAGCTAAATTTAGTATTATTTGTATTATAATTTTATATTTATGATTCCTCGGGAAGTGTTTACTTAAACCATAAAATTAATGTTTAGCAATATGTGTACATACATTGAAATTGAATGAGGTAGTGAGCCAAATGGTTTTTCGTTTTCCATTTCCGTGTGTGAAAACTGATATTATTTATATAACCAATTTTATCTTAGAACCCACTTAATTTGCTGCTTCATTGTAATGATGTGCTACTTTGTTGTAGGAAGCTCTGTCAACCGAATTACTAGTTAGTCGGTTATAAAAGTTTTCCACTAAATTATTAGTTATA
This sequence comes from Octopus sinensis, assembly GCF_006345805.1. Lineage (NCBI taxonomy): Eukaryota > Metazoa > Mollusca > Cephalopoda > Octopoda > Octopodidae > Octopus > Octopus sinensis. The sequence continues at coordinate 56,659,707 of NC_043001.1, forward strand.
GTAGGTCGGTGATTTGAATATATAGTCCTGTACTGTAGCGTTACATTTGATTTCATGTGGGCATTTACTTCTTTTTAGATCCAAGAGTAGCTTTCGAAAATTAGCCTAAAACAACTGCTTTTTAAAAGAAATTTTTTACGTGGAGATTTTCGATGTCTCAAATATTTTGTGAATCTACCCAATTGTTGAACATTCTTATTTTGTACATCATCCCGAAATTCATTCGTATTTAGTACATCATTCCGAAATACACTGCATTTTAAATATAGTAATTGAATTTATTGCTCAACAAAATAAACTATAACGGCTGTATTTCCAAAGATTCTAGTGTACACATCGAAAGAATAAACATTATTTTTCTTTGCCCATAAAATGTAGAAGTTGAGATCGTCATCGAATCACCGACGGAAATATAATGTGCTGAAATCTAATATTCTTTGGAGCAAAATCTAGGCTAAATATCGAAAAATTCGACAATGTTGGAATCAGAAATTTTATATAATTTCTGTTGCTTAAATTTTTGAACCAGTAAATGATAAATGTACTGCTATTCCATGGTATCACCTTATTTTATTCATACAAGGAAAATATCTGAGTAGTTTTTATCTCAGTATATAACGGCCACTTTTGTTTGTGTTCCTGAACCAGCAAGCATCTTAAGGGGTTAAGGATAATTTAGACGAGATTCAGCTCCTATTACTTATGGTTGAAACAACCACGTGATAACCTTTCGTCGGTTGGTTTCGAATCCGTACAGACCGGAATGAAAGAAATGTTACACCAAATATTATGAACAAAATACTGAAATGTGCCTAATAAATATGACACTGAGTCGTTCACGTTGCATGAGAAGGATGGAGATTTTGGAGAACGCCGTGTCGGGCATGAATACTTGGATATGAAATGTTAACAACCTAATGCACCACAGTGTACTAGCAGAAGACAAATGGGCTATGGACTGAGAGAGTGACTGAACATCAGAGAAAAGTAAGCTGATATGGACATGAAATTTTGATGAAAGATAAGTTCTTCGAAGAAATAAGTACCATGGTAACGGAAAAGAGAGAGGAAATAATAACGTGCAGCGCTTCATGCAATAGATGGCAAAAAACGTCTGATGAGGAAAAGCAATGCCGTCTATAGAAAGTAAAAGTGACGACGTTAATCATGATTTACCTGCAAGCTATTTTCAATAAATTTTAAAAAATTGCAAACTTTTCAGTAAATATCTTAATAGACAACCTGGTAACGCGAACGTCGGTTCATATTGTAATGTATAGTTATGTCCTGTGTATTTCATTGTTTGAAAGCTTGCAGATATTTCAGAGGACACTATATAAGGATAGATAGGCACTTCAAAATATCTCCTCTTCCCAACACACACACACAAGTAATAGTTGATATATGAAATATAGCAGCAATTAATGCTGACAGCTTTTGACCGGGTCTAATGTTTGATGGACTGTCTCTTAACATGCTTGCTACTTCAGCAAATTCTAATTTCACTGACAAACTACCATCCGGTTTCAACAAGTGAATGCAAGTTCAGACATCATTCAACCTTATAATTGCAGTAATTCATGCGTTATTATAGACTTGTTGACAAAATAATGATTATACCACGTAATATAGATGGATAGCCATCATCAGACAAAGGACTAAATACCTGTCTTGTTTTGCATATATTCCTACAGACACATATTTACATACATAAAAACATATAAACATACATATGTGCGTGTGTGAGTGAGTATGTGGGAGTGTGTGTATGTATGTCTACGTGTACGTGGCATGTGTATACATAGAGATCATGGGTATAAATATATATATATATATATATATACCTCTGTGTGTTCTCATAGACACAGACACACGCGCGCACACACACACGTACACATACACTCACTTATATATATATATATATATATGAAAATCTAGCTATCGTATACAAGTAGATACATACAAACTTACATAGCTTATAAATATACATTGAGAGATAGACACAAATGCTTTTTTATAAACACAAATCACTCTTCCATATGTAGTTATCTACATATCTATATAAATACATACATACATTCATTCATTCATTCATATATGCATACATAGGCACACACACACATCTGTCTCTCACGTATGTATGCATGTACATATACACATATACATGATTGTGTTCATATGTATTATATATGAATACATGAATACATACGACATACACACAATAAAGTAAAAATTCAAAGAATATATATTTATACAGGCACTCTCACTATTATACACACTCATTCACACTCAGACACACACAAGCACATCACACACACACGCGCATAATACATACATTCATATATACATACATGTATGTATGTATATGTACATATCTATGTATATATATGTATCTCCATCAGTGTACATATATGCGTACACACACACATATATATATATATATATACATACACATACATGCATACATACATACATACATACATACATACATACATACATACATACATACATACATACATACATACATACATACATACATACATACATACATATATATATATACATACACTGCTGCAGATGGAGATACCCACGCATACATACTGTTAAATAAATAAAATGGCCACGCAAATAGCACACAGAAGTGACATTAAATTATATGAATGTCAAACAGATTGTATCCTGTCTGGAAATCTAAATTCTCTAAATCTATATTATGTTTCAAGATATTTAGTTATCTGACAGCATACAAGTCTGGAACGGCACAACTGGTGTATGTTTCCAGGAAGAAATTGATCTAAAGTTACTCAGAGAAACATTGTGTATGTTCTATGAGAAAGAAGTGGGATTTGCCACAATGTTGAGTTTTAGAGATGTGTCCTTACCAATGAAGAACTAAAGAGCGTAGCATTTGAAATAATGATTCGCTGTACTTATACGAGAGAAAACGATTACGATGGAGGTGTATACCAACTGAAGTAGTCACGGTAGAAAACTGGTATCGAAATGATTTAATTGTGCAAGTGTATATGTTACATAAACTAACCCTATGCTTATAGATTAAATCAGCAATGTATATATATATATATTACTAATACTACTAATATAAGGATAATATTAAAAAAAAAAATTTTATCACTCGCCAGCATATTAAAATATCTTTTAAGATGTAAATTATACAATTATAAATACTTATATATAAGGGCAAAAGAAAAATATTTTTATGTTAATATGCTGAAAAATAGACTTTAGATCGTTTAACCACATACAATATAACACTTCCATCGTAATATATTGTATTTTGTATGTGGTTAGACGATCTAAAGTCTATTTTTCAACATATTGGCATAGAAAATGTTTTTCTGTTACTCTTATTTATAATTAATTATATATATATGTGTCTACGTGTGTGTATTATATAAATATATAAATATACACATATGGATATATGTATATATCATTATTCAATTTATTTCAAGATAACTTGCCAATAGGGAAAGAACCGGTTTCTAACCTACATCCAAGGTTCCTTCAGTAGAATTTCAAATCAACAACAGAGTATTTTTGTTTGTATGTATGTATGTATGTATGTATGTATGTATGTATGTATGTATGTATGTATGTATGTATGTATGTATGTATGTATTTATTTATGTATGTATGTATGTATGTATGTATGTATGTATGTATGTATGTATGCATGTATGTATGTATGAAAGTATGTGCAGATTTGATTGCTTTATGTACGTATTCTCATGCATATACTTGCATATCTAGACATGCTCATACATATTTAAATTATAAACATCTGGCAAGTTTTACAGATGTTTACAGTTCCAGTGATGGATTGGATCTGTAGTCTTGGAATTAACTTTCTCGTTTCTGGTTTTGAGAAGCCTAATTTCTCAAAATTGGTATTTAGGCAGTGTGTTACATATCCCAGGGCCCCAATAATTACAGGTATAAACCTGAACTTGTAATCTGGATAGAGTAACTGCAGATTTCTCAATAGTTCGGCATAGGCGTTCTCTTTTTCACTGGTCTTCAGCTTTATGTTAACACCCACTGGGCTGCTAATTTCCACAACTGTGGGATAAAGAAGTTTCTTTTCTTTATCCCAAATCATTAAATCAGGCCGTGCTGACATTTTATTGAGGTCTTCCCTGGTACATTCCACCAGTATCCCTTTTCAGTATGAGTGGCTATGGCTTCTTATCTCTTTGTCCTCAAGATTATCCTCCCGACGGGTTTCATTATAGTGTCCTATATGTATGTATGTGTGTATCTATCTATCTATCTATCTATCTATCTATCTATCTATCTATCTATCTATCTATCTATCTATCTATCTATCTATCTATCTATCTATCTATCTATCTGTACATATATTATTATTATTATTATTATTATTATTATTATTATTATTATTATTATTATTATTATTATTATTATTATTAGCGACGGAAGCAGTATTGAGATCAAAACGTGATCTTCATATCCAACTTAACACCAAATGCTACGTTATTAGCATATCCTCGAGATATCCTCGGATTTAGGCACTTGGTTCATAACACTACACACATAAATCTGAAACAACCACAAGATAATCTCCCGTCGGTTGGTTTTGAATCCGTATAGAACGGAATGAAAGAAATGTTACACCAAATATTATGAACAAAATGCTGAAATGTGCCTAATAAATACGATCCTGAGTCTTTCACACTGCATGAGATAGACGGAAAATCGGCTGTCATGGGCACCGAAATTCACATGTTATTTCTTTCTACTGGAAGTCATCAGCGGGAGGCTTTCGGTCACCGCATGCCACTTAAATCTCGCTGCTACGATATAGAGAACATCAGCATCTTTTCAGACGCTTATGCCGCAGAAAGCTACCTGAGGGTCAATCAATTGAAGGCAAATTCCATTATGATTTATCGATTGTGTGAAATATCGTGTCAGGAAACAGCATTGTTGTAAATTTAGGAGGTTTACTTTGCATGGAGCCATCTTGGTTGAAAAAGTTTGGAATGAGAGTTTTCAAAAAATTAGATGTGATCTTTCATCAAGAGTCAAAACGGCCCTGTATATATCCTGTAGGAGGGAAATTTTGCAGGCTGCGCAAAACATGAAGGCAGCATTATGGATATTAATCATGGTTGGGGTTGCATTTTTAGTCAAAGACTATTCAGATGATAAATGCAAATGTTATGTTTTCGTCATTGTGTATATATATTTCGGGTTATTGGAATTGATTGTAAGAGAGATATGAATGGAAACATGCAAAACAATTGGTCACCTGCCTAGACATCTCTAAGTTGGTCCAGTAGTGAAATGCACTTTCGGTTAGAGCTGGCTAGCATATATACAATGCTAACATATATCAAATAAAATGCAATATTTCATTCAATCAAGTTTGCCAACATTTTCTCCTGTTGAACAGTTTCTGCTTTCGTAACCACATAAATAATAGTATAGTGATCATTCCTTATCATTGAAGAGTTAACATGCGATTGTATATTTTATAATTATCTAGCAATTTAAAGTAAATGTATTTTAGCCCTCAGGGTAACTGCTCTGTAGGAAAACCACATTACTCTGTCTGCTCTAATTTGTCGAACTAATACTACTTTTAATTCCCAGCTAGTTGGTAAGTGATAATAAAAGAATCCTGCAGTAAATTCAACACGAACCAATCAAATTTTCTTTCTGCTGTCACATTCTACTGTCTTTAAAGTTTGATATCTATCACTGTATTGAATACTATAACATTATCCACATGTTGCCTGAAACAATAGACGAGATTGGACTTAGCTGAAATTGATTTCATCCTATATCTGTTTAATAATTATGCTGACATGCAATAATGCTAACAGCAGCAAAAACTTGATCCAATGAAATACAAATTAAAAAAAAATAACATTTCTCACATGCTAGAACTGAAATACTAATGTAAAAGCACACAAAATAAAAAGAAAGGATAATGAAAGAATATATGTACGATAATGGTGATTTCTACCCCAGTTCTAGATGGGTTCAATATTTTATCAACCTTAGAAGAATGAAAAGCAATTTTGACACTGGAGTGATTTGAAATCACGAATTACAACGATACCGCATTGTATTTTTCCAGCAACATCTACATTAGATAGGCCTATGTTAACCCTTGAAAACATGGAAGTGACCTCAACTATCATTTTTGTGTCGGAGCCATATTTTGATATATAAAAAAATTATTTAATTTAAATCAATGGTGCTGTAAATTAATACTATATGCTGATCTTAATCCAAGGTTTACTGGTAAAAATTTTTTTCCTGTGTCCCTGTCATTCGTATGTCTTATTTTGTAAAAATAATAAGTTCGCATCTACAAATATTTCTCGAGTTTTCCTTCGTGTTTGAGAACTTCTACAGTCTTCTAGATGTTTTTTCCCTATATTCTTTTATTCTTCTTTTATTCTTTTACTTGTTTCAGTCATTTGACTGAGGCCATGCTGGAGCACCGCTTTTAATCGAATAAATCAACCCCAGAACTTATTCTTTTTAAGCCTAGGACGTAAACACACCAACATCGGTTGTGAAGCGATGGTGTGGGGGAACAAACAAACACACACACATATATATATATGATGGGCTTCTTTCAGTTTCCGTCTACCAAATTCACTCACAAGGCTTTGATCGGCCGAGGCTATAGTTGAAGACACTTTCCCAAAGTGCCACGTAGTGGGACTGAACTTGGAAACATGTGGTTAGGAAGCAAGCTTCTTACCGCACAGTCATGCCTGCACCTATACGGAATGTTTTTAATATTATTTTGTGATTCTGGCATTGAAAAATAGGAATTTTCTTGAAGCGTTGAACATGATCCAACCCACCTGGGATGAAATAATTATACAAAAAGGGGTTGACAAAAGGAGTTGACTCATTTGGTCAGCTGATTAGATACTATTTGGTGCAGTGTGTCACACGAAGATGGCCAATGGTAGTGTTTTTCAATTTGATTAATACAGCAGCATATATAATGAAAAAAACACCTACAATTCAAACAGAAGAACAAACTCCTATCAAGTCGCGAATTTTTTAAAATGCTGGCTGAAGAACTCGTTGGTGATGAAGAGCCTGAAGAAATATTTTCAGTATCCAAAAGAGAGAAAATAGGTGACTCATGAAGATTTTGCAGGATTTTTCCTTGGGGTAAGTAGAAGAAAAAAGGGTAGAATTTAGCGGTCAAAAATGTTTGCATGTGAAAGCTACAGTGAAGAAGTAGTTTTGTGATTGAACTGTGTAAATGAATTTTTTAATGTTTTGTATATATTTTTCAATGAAAATCTGATTGGGCTAGTATGGTCACCTTAATGTGCTTATGTAACCCATTTTTTCATATTTTTAGGGTTAATATGGATGGTGAGTTGCAGGAGAGGTACAGAGGATTAGATTAACCCTAAAACTTGACAGATATTTTTTAGTGACCCTAAGGAGGATGAAAGATGGATAAACTCCGGTGGGATTCGAACTCACAATGTAAATAGAAACTCCAATATTATAGAAGGTATTCAATCCAACTCTACCGATTCTTCCTATTCGTCGTTATATGATCCAACAAGGTCTACATGTTAATATGACCTGATATAGAAATAGCAAGTAAGACTTCCTTAATTTGCAACCGACTAAAAATGGAATTGTGAATTGGATTGTGTCGTCCTATATATCCTATTCTTCAACCCTTTTACTGGTCTCAGACTTTGGACTGCGGCCATGCAAGGCCATAGCCTTCAAGGATTTTATGAGCCATTTATAATTTTTGTATACAACTAATTTTATCAACTCGAAATTTTAAGTTACACGAACTTAAAAGATACAACATGAAAAATGGCAATGATATAAGCAGATATATGTGTGTGTGTATGTGTGTGTATGTGTGTGTGTGTGTGTGCGTGTGGGTGCATTAATAAGCATACACACATACAACAGTTTGCATATACAGTTTGCATCACTCAAATTTCACTCATAAAACATTAGCTAACCCTTGGCTATTGTAGACGACACTTGCTCCAAGGTCCACTGAGTAGCGTTGAACCTGGATCCAATTTCTTATGAAAGGAAATTCTTAATCATATAACCATGCTCATAACTTTGTCTAAAAAATGAGAGAATCTCTTTAAACGTAGGTCTCGAATAGGGCTGATGTAGGGTAATTATTTTATATTATATTGATAGAACTATCAACTGTATTGAAGCAATCTGGAAAGAATACAATGTTAAATACAATATTTGCGTTTTGCATTCTTGGGGATATGAGGTTGTCCAAATAATCATCGCATAACATTTTTGTATAATTGAAAGGGAGTAAAGTTAGGAATCAGCTGCTACTTCAGAAAAGTAAAAAAAGATAAACTAAATAGGAAAAAAGAAAAGAAACTGCGGACAGTAAGCAGTTGAGTTTTTCTCTCTAGAATTTAGCTTAATTTGCAAAGCAACATCTCATATGGTACAAAATCCAGTTCTTTTAACTGCAGACAAAACATTTTTATCATGAGAAATTCAATGTATAACTTCAATCATGTGAATACACGTTCGGGATATAAAAATATATGCCATAAAACAAAACAAAAATGTTGTAAAAAAGCACAGTGGAGTTGAAATAGTAATGATAAAAGAGTTTTAATAACAACAAGGACAACTACAATAACCGAAAGCAATTAATGAACACATTTATTTGCATATAGATGTTAAGATTTCCCCTAAGCAACACACTTCAAGTAAAGGTTACATTAAAAGCAATCTTTGAACTTTGATGAGGAACAGTTGGTAGGAGTCTAGAAGTAGCAAGAAGGAGAGGGAATAAAGATGGAAGCGAACAAATGAAAAAACAGCAGCAACAACAACAAAAATGAACAGCCAGTTATCTTTTTTATTGCTATTCTCTTAGGTTCCATTTGTCAGAAGAGGGCAGCACGGCTGTAATAATAGCAGCATCAGCAGCGAGTAGTAGTAGTAGTAGTAGTAGTAGTAGTGATGGTGGTGGCGGCGGCGGCGGTGGTTGTAGCACTGGTCGGACAGGGCCAGGATAACAATAGAACTGATTGGAAGTGTATGTAGAAAGAAGGAAGAGATTGATTGAAATTAATTTTTATGGTAAGCCTTAAAATCAGAGGAGGCTTAATATGGAAATTACAGTACAGTTATAATTAGGTGTCCTTTGTGAAGGGGAAAACGGTTTTGGGCTATGAGTTGCAGATAAGATTTCAATTTGAACTAATCCTTACAGATTTGTTCAAATCACCAACTGATCCCCCTAATTTCTTTCTGTAGATTCATGCAATTTTATACAGTATTTTTTAAATATCTATATACATTTTTATTTTTGCACAGACAAGTTTTTACTTTTATTGTTTCGATTGTATGACGAGAATTTCTTTCTTTCTTGTTTTGGTATATTTTAATCAGTCTTCCATTCTGCAGACAAATCACGGAATGAACATGTTCAGCCATTCAACAGAATTGAAACCATTATCATATTTTATAATGTTTATAAATATTCATGTTTGCCCTTTCTGCATCATTATTATTATTATATTATTATTATTATTATTATTATTATTATTATTATTATTATTATTATTATTATTATTATTATTATTAATTATTATTATTATTATTATTATTATTATTATTATCATTATTATTATTATTATCATTATCATTATTATTATTATTATTATTATTATCATTATTATTATTATTATTATTATTATTATTATTACATTATCATTATCATTATCATTATCATTATTATTATCATCATTATTATTATTATTGCAAGATGGCCGTACGTTAGCACCCCGGCTAAAACGCTTAACTGCATTTCGTCTGTCTCTATGTTCTGAGCTGAAATTCCACGGAGGTAGGCTTTGTCATTCATTCTTTCGGGATCGATAAAATAAGTACCAGACAAGTACTGGGTCGATCTAATCGACTAGTCCCTCCCACTATATTTCAGGTCTTGTGCCTATATCAGAAATAAATTCTTCTTCTTCTTCTTCTTCTTCTTCTTCTTCTTCTTCTTCTTCTTCTTCTTCTCATCATTGTAATCATCGTCGTTGCCATCATCATCATCATCATCATCATCATCATCATCATTATTTTCTTTATGAAACTGTGTATTGAAACAAATATTATTATATTCCGGGACGATCATTTTTTTTTTTTGCCAAGTAAACACGCACTATATACTGTCGATAAATCTTTAGTCACGCATCTGGTACCTCTTCAGCTACCCTTTCCATCCTCGTGCATTCTCTTTCTCCGCTTAGTCTATTCTGTCCTTCAGGAGCAGGAGGATATCCGAGGACGGAATTTTCTTAATTTTCTTACCACTAATTGATATGGTCGAAAAACAAAGCACAAACAACAACAACAACAACAACAACAACAACAACAACAGCAACTGAAGCAACAACAGCAACAGCAGCAATGACGAGCAGGATAAATTTAGAAGTGACAGAATCAAGACTATCCCCATCCTGATTGCTTGTAGATAGAGAATTATGTAGGTCACCAGAGCGCGAAAGCATAGATTATTTACAATTGAAAGTGTTCGGCTGGCTATACAGACCAAAAACGTGTGATCTGTGCGGTCGACCTAGGCAGACTTCATAGGCAGCAATCCAGTTACTGGAACCTTAAAGCCTCTTTCTCAATGCATCAAGCTTAAAAAGATTGGAATAGCAAATTAGTGAAGCAGAAGTTGATGGGGAGAATTGTCAAAAACCGTTGATAAGTTGTTTCTTCCGACACTTTACGTTCTGAGTTTAGTTTCTGCTGTAGTCAGCTTTACCTTTCCTCGATCTGGGGTCAATAAAAATAGTACCATATATGTACTGGGCTAGATAGTATCCACTAATCCCATTCCCTCAAAATTGCAAGCCGTATGTTTATATAAGAAATAACTGAATACACCGTAAACAATAAGTTTGTGGGATCACTCAACTAGTTAAATTTGTAGCGAAATCTCACAAAAATCACACTATAATAACTTGAAAAACAAAATAGTCATACATATTGAATGCCTTTGGTTATAGTTTTTTCGATCTACGTGGTAATCTGGAAGTAAATAGTAGCAGTAGCAACAGCCATTTTCCATTTTACCGAGAGCAAAAGCATGAAATACGTCAGACCATCACATTTAACATCAATAAAAATACCCCCCCACACACTGAATACAAATATATTAGAAATTATTCATAATAACTCTATAATATTCTCAGTAAATACAAGACGAGTTAAATATTGCAAATCAATATTATAAGCACACTAAATCTTCTCAGAGGAATAAAGTTTGGTAAGAAAAAAAGCAGGAACAATTTTAGTTTATAAACAATGTTAAATCTATCATTAACCATGTTATCTTCACATAATATTACTGAGAACACAAAAACAGTAATCTACGAGACATTACAGGTTTCGTAGGCAAAAAGAAACGACAAAACATTTACACGCCACCCGGCTAGAAAAAATTTAATCAAACTGAAAAACCATCTGGAAATGTAAAGATTAAATCTTTGATGCAGTAGCAAGCCTTAACCTCAACTGTCACACTTCTTACCATTTCAAATGTAAATCGTTCCACAAGTATGTACAAGACCCCTGAATGCTTTAACAACGAAAACAGAAGTAAAATATTTCTCTGATCCAGGGCAGACCAGCACAAACTTTGACACACGCGAATGTAGTTCCTGCATCTATAAATTATTTCGTTTTTGAAGCGTGTGCAGAAATGCACATCACCAGTAGCAAATGGATAAAAAAGCAATTAGCATATTCCAACTTGGTACCAGTAGGCACCCTTGTTATGACCAAAACTACTGAGTACATGCGCAGACAAACAATCTGCACTGTAAAGGCAACTCATATAGATGGCAATGCAACACCACTTATAATAAACCACTGAATTGTTAACGTCTTAGCTTCCGTACATTCATTAATTCCCTTTTCAAGAACTACTACATTCGGACAGTTCTCTTTCTTTTAGCATCTTGTTTCCAAACTAAGTTATGGTATCAACATTTTTGGCATAAAGCTTTGGTCTCAGACTTCAATTTGCTTGAGATCTTATATCATAATTACTCGGTCAGACAAAAAAGAAGCAGGAACATGCTCTGTAATTCGAAACTGTAATAACTGTGGACATGATCCATTTCGGTTCGGTGGAGCTGAGAAAAAAAATTAAAAATTAAAAAAAAATTTGATGTTAGTGTTATCGTTGCTGATGTTGTCATTGTTGTCGTTATTGTTGTTGTTTAGTCCTAGTTCAGCCCATACTGAGCAAAAACTCTACAGTTTGACCCTTTGCAATTATTATCATTCATGTAAGTATACATTTGCACTACATCGTCAAATAGAGTACGTTTTGTAGAATACTTAGTCGCTGTTTCTAGTAGAGTATGCTGCTGGTTCTTATATGACTACCGACTTTATCCCTTGTTGATTTGTCGACATTTCTATTCTCAGAGTAATGAGAATAGATGGAAAACCTGGTGTCACATTGAGTGAAGTATCAAAAATTATGACTTATGGTATTTAGCTATCTACTTTTTACATTCCGAATTCAAATTCCCGAGAGGTCATCTTTGACTTTCATTCTTCCAGGTCAGAGCAAGGCTCAATTATATTGACTACACATTCCCGCAATATCCGTGACTTCTTGCCAAAGCTAGAAATCAATAAATGGACAAGCTAAGAATAACTATTTAGAAAATAAAATATTGCTAACTGACAGAGTTTCCACATTTAAGAGAGGAATAGTCGATCAAATCCACTTGAATATTTCACCGATACTTTATGTTATCGATGCATTCACCAAGATATAAAAGATAAAGTTGACCACGTGTGAATTTGAACTCAGAATGTAAATATCAGCTACTAAGTACCACGTGATATTTTTTTGACGCTAAAAATATTGAAATCTAGTTATTGTTGTTTTGCCTCCGATCGGTGCTAAAAGAGATCAGTATTTCAATCCCTTTTTTTTTAGGCATAATGTATGTAGGAATATCTTGTTCAATGTTTTATTCCGTTTTAGGAAAGCAGAGCATGTTTTAAAGGAGATTTGATTGCTAGTTCTAGTAGGCCGAAAGACCACATAGAAACTCATTCATAGGACTATCATAAAAATATGATAATATCTAATCGTAATTTGAAGTAGTAAATAGGTAGGCTATATCAACTGGTAATTGAATTTATAGAATATTCACGACGAGATACACATTATTATACAACGTTCTCTCAAGATAATTCGTTAAGCGAAAGAGTGCATGTATTTATAATTATTTAGTGAATACATCTCGAGGCACTGAAACCACCGAACTCTCACACAGCTACGTTTCTCGATAGAACTAACAGATAAAAGAATATATTACAAAACACTGAGGTTGATTCTAGATAGTCACTACACTTGCTAGAAATTGCAGCCAAATCACTCTCAAAATACACTTACCCTCATATGCAAGATACATTGAATAATGTTGACCTGCGTTCACATTACTTGCAAAAAATAAATGGAAAAGAAAAATAGAATTTTTATCATTCGGTTTAAATTCCGTTTAAATATGCTGAATGAATTGGAAATGAAGATAAACATCAACAATAACAACACTAATAATACACTAAGCAAAAACCTAAAACCACAACACTCATTGCTAATATAATGAAGCATAGCGTGATAGAGTGAGTACTCATTAGGATTCTAAAATAGATTGAAGTATGGTATTTCTGGTGAATTGGGTTTGTGTATGTTTAAGCGAATCTAACAACGTAAACAACTGTTAAGTAGGTTTATTATTCTCACACATGTTCTCTTACAAGATCTGAAGTTAGAAGCATTGATGCTTCATTAGTTCTACATTTAGTATTTGTGGCTAACACGCTTCATACAGATAAACTGAATATCTTAAAACAGTATATTACTGGTACTTACATTTCCAGCTGTAGAAGATTAAATGTATAAGCCACTTCAAAAAAAACTTGAAATTCTTCCTCCAGTTGTTCAATGGATAGGTGAAATACTCGAACTAAACATGAAATATAAAATAAAAGAAATAAATAACAGAAATAATAGCAGAATGTAACTGATTACTGTATGTCACAAATAATCACTGATGCAGTTAAAACATTCCTCCTCCGGTGAAAACAAAATATATATAATAATCTGGTATTGTACTGTATTAGTCACAGACAGTCTCAGTAACTGAACTGCAGTACATTTCATTAGAGAGCTTATTTCTTCATTATCATTTAAGACTTAACGAGTCCTTCTCAAGTTCTTCTGCATAAAAGATTATCTGTCGACTATTCTAATTCACAATATTGATTAAAGTCTCTTCACTATTTTCATTCCTCCCTGCTCTCTCCTGTCGCAAAAGCATTAGCAAGAGGAATCAGACTTTATCTTTTACCGTTACAGACAATAAGGATTAAGGTTTCTATCGAAGACAACAGCAATAAACGGGTGGATTGAGGGAATTACAGTTTCTCTCATACCCATTTTTTTTTTACGTTACTCTTCTTCATATGTTTATCATCCATTTCTTTTACACTAAATTTATTTTGTTTCCCATTCAGCCCCACTCTATCAACTCTTGATCCCTGTATTCTCATTAACCAGCATTAAACTGTTTTTCTACTCCATCTTTTTCAAATATCCTTTAAGTGAAAGTGAAATAGATTTACTTTTTCTCTCAAATCCCTATTTTCTACGACCAATTCTCCATGTATCTTCTACTTTTCTTTATCACTTTACAAAAACAATCTAAATATCTGTAAAAACTATATACCAAGAGCTATGCTTTATTTAAAATATATTGGGAGAAGAGGGGCATATATTCAGTTTAGTGGGTCTTCAGATATGCACACAAAATCGAGGATTTTGTCATTAAGGCTATTCGTCATAATGTAAGAATTTGTAAAGAAGGAAATAGTTTTTCATAAAAAAAAATTGCTGCCATCAATCATGTTTTGAATGTAAAAAATATCATCAGAATTCACTGCAAGAATAAACATAGAAGACCTTGTGTGAAATAGCACAAAAAGTAAACATGACTGAACAGACCAAATTAAACCAAAACGGCACACAAATGAAATCGTTATCTTCTTATCGCTTTTTTCACTAGGTCACCAAGACCGGTGATGTCGTGAGGGGAGGTAAGAAACTGTGATTCATAGGTTACAATCAGACCAGAGACCTTTTCCGAATATTTGCAACAATGAAGACACTGTTTAAAGGCACCCAAGGACCAAGTTGTTATAAACCGAGTAATATTTTAAAACTCTTAATCTCATGTTATCTGCTTTTCTTTCGTAAATACATTAAAGAGCGCTGGCCGAAGAAATTTACTCACAGTAGACGAGTTAACCAATAACATCTTGACGTATTAGAAATCACCCTATACATTTATAAAAGAAAAGAACGTTGACTGAGGTAGTCTTACAATAACCCTGATGTTTGTGACTAGAAAACATCCCGTTATGTACTGATATGGGGTTAAAAAGTATCTTCACCAGTCGCTCATCGAGAACTACCACAACAGCAGTAACACCAGAAGCAAATATAAGCCAATGACTAAGTGATTATAGAGGGGTTGTTTCCCTTTCAAAATACCAATCCCATCTATTCCCAGTGTGTGTCAACAAAATGGGAAGTTATGATAACTTTTGATAATATAAACGTAGATGGACTATGACTGAATAAGGGAAGACCGTAATATCACAGCTTTCATTATAAGTCACTTCGCAGGACAGAATGAGATCGAACATATCTCGGAGTACTGTTCTTAAGACTACTACGCCTCTGAATTCGGTAGATAGGAAAATATTGCGTGTTTATCAAATCCATATTAAAAAGAAACAATGAATAATAAAACAATGATATTGATGATGATTGATGACTTACTGCTGACGACAACGTTTAAATAATGCGACAGTAGCAAGGACGATGTTGATGATGCTGATGGCAATCTGTCAAAGTGCTACACAACTTTTCATATTCAGTTTCCTGTTGACAGTTATATGAACGTAATTATCAAAACTTATTATTTTTAATCAATATTAACGTAATAGCTAGTTCTTCAATCTGTTTCCTCTTCTCTATCTCAGCTATTCATAAAAACACAGACATATACACACAGACAATTATATCAAAACATATATACGGTTATAGACACACAGTTACCTGCCGTTTGATTAATGGACTGTCTCGTCAATTGTGTTCATTCAAGCTTAGATGGTCACTTCTTTTTCACAATTTATAGCAATTCATAAAGACCGGTCTCGATATCTAAATTAAGCAACCTCAGAATAAGTTGTGTGTGTGAGTGAATGAATGTGTGTTTATATATATATATATATATATAAACATATATATATATACCTGTACATATATATAGATATATATATATATAAACATATATATATATGCATATATATATATATATACATACACATACACACACATACATATATTTTGTATACATAAATTTTATATGTATACGCGTGTATCAGTGTATGTACTGACATATATACACATATATGTGTTTATTTGCGTGTGTACACATACACCTACACACTCATACACGGACACACACACACATATATATTAATGGTGCATTAAATGATACAGAAAATCCTTATAGATTTTTAGCCAGTAAGTTTTGACTTATGTATAGATGGACGTGATCAACGTGCATTTATATAGAATACATTCGTAAGTAGGAAAAGAGGGAGCATCCGTTGCAAGGATTTCATCGGGGAACTCGTCTCCTAGTAACTATCCAATATGAAACTACGTATCAACTTACTACCGTTAAGGGTTTAAAACAAATAGGATAGAACTATTAATATATATGGAGCATTCTCCAAAGCTAGTGTTTTACTTAAATTGCTGGTACTTTAACGGGCTCGAGTAAACTTCCCATAGATATGTTTTCCAGCGGAAGATAATACTAAAACAACACGCTACCGAAGAATAATATATTCATTGAGTGCTATAATGGATGTGCAGTATATGACAATTTGTCTGTCTGATTCATGTAGTTCTTCAGCAATAGTACTCCTATAACAAACGTGTTTGTATACAATAAAAGTGGGGAGGCAGGCACAGACAAAATCCCAAAGCAGGATTGAAATTGGTTCGATTGGTTCATATTTTACTCGATCTTACGAATTATTTCATAAGCCTGGAACTTATTCTTAAGGAAAGAAATCAACACAGAAATTTTTCCAGACAAGTCTTGAATTTTATGGAATCTGTTTCTGTTTTGATATATTTTGGTATAATATATTTGAGAGCTGAACCGGCTGAGGTAAAAGAGTTGTGTCGTCATGTTGCTGTGTGTCTTGAGTTCGATCATTAAAGCGGGCGGATAGCACGGGGACCAAATCTTGGGTGGATTTTAAAATTGATGCCAACATCATGTGTGCAACATTGATGGAATATTTTCCACATCGCACAAATGATGTAGTGCTCACAGCAGCATTGGAAAGAGTAGAGATAGAGTTTTTTTGTCGACCCCAGTAGTTAATGCCTGTCATGCCGTCTATCTTTCTTGTTATTAACCCTTTCAGCGCTTCCACTTTCATAATGCTTTGCTTCGTACGGGGAGACCACAGTTGGCATCAGTACTCAATGTTGGGTCGGGAAAAAGTAGAATTCATATAAGAACACAGATATCATGTTGTATAGACAGCTGGAAACGAAATTTCCTGGGTTCAACAACAGTAACAATCGTCCCTTCCAGGAGAGCCACATTATGTTGACAAATAGTCTTTACATTAAAGAACTATTACTGAATATCTCTCTTTGAGAGATTGAGAAGTAATAATAATAATAATAATAATAATAATAATAATAATAATAATAATAATAATAATATATATATATATATATATATATATATATATATAATATATATATATATATACACAAGAGAGAGATAATTATATAAGATACAATTATACTTAAGGGCACAGGAGTCCCATGCCTCTATACTGAAAATAGACGTCAAATACGTCCAGCCACTGCAGATCTTCACGTCTATTTTCAGCATATAGGCATCGTAGCTTCCGTTCACTTAACTAAAATTGTAACCTATACACCTATATATTTCTATATATGTGTTTTATCTAGAAGGATCTTTATATGCTGGCCTCTGATAAAATTCCTTAATTTTAATGATTTTATCTTTTATGATCACATATATACATATATATATATACATACACACACACGCACACACACACACATATAGATACATACATACACACGTAAATAGATATATAGATAGTTAGTTATGTATATATACGCATGTGCGTGTGCATCTTACTGAGTGTATCTTTGTGTCTGTATATGTAGACACAAGCTTGCACGCGCACGCAAAAGCACACACACATACACACACACATACTCTCATACATATATTAATAACGAAATACTGACGGGGAATTTAATGTTTCGTTTGAAGGCAAACACTTTGGGTATTCTACGCCTTTTGTTTATTTTTGGTTGATCTTGTGAGTGAAATTTAGTGATTGATATGTCGGTAGCGTGTATTAATAGTGCGTACTGTTGTGATACAGAGAGCCCTTTCATCGATTGTTTCATAGCGTGAGTAGAAATAAAGATATAAAATATATACTCTAAAGTGTATTAGTGTAATAAATTGATGCTAAGGTTTTTCAACAGACGTGTTTAAGAGCGGGACATGAGGTGAAAAAAGAATAAAAGAATAAAAGAATATCCGTCAAATTTAAATAATATACATAATTCCTCATCTCTTAAATATAGAACAGTAATATGTATACATATATATATATATATTGTGTATGTATATATATCTTGTGCACATATAAGTAAATGTATGGGTATGCATTTGTTTCAATGCCTATGTCGAAGACGGTGCCGAAATTTTCCTGGTTTCGGCTAGAAAACATTACCGGAAGATCAGTTAGTTATGATTTCCTTCAATACATTCTCCTCTCATATTCACACACTTCTTGCAGCGGTCCTTCAATTTGTCTAAGTCCCGTAAAAGAACTCAACCAGGACTTTCGCGATACCCTTAAAGCCAGGAAATTTTAATCCTCTTCCAGCCCCATTTAGACCCCTTTTCACATTTTGGTTAATATAACCCGATTTCATTCGGGTCTACTCGGGCCACATTTTATAAGATGAGGAATTTTGTCCTAGAGGTCACGCCTTTTATTTGAGGAAAAAAATAGTTGCCATGCAAACTCACCAGCACTTTTAACATAGGTGTGCATATTTTCAGCTCAACCGACCACATTTTGCACACAGACACATATATATGTATATATATTTATATATATATGCATGTATATATATATATATATTATATATATCTTATATATATATATATATATATATATATATATATATATATATATATATATATATATATACGCATTAAATATATATATGTACATATATACGCAGCATATATATATATATGTGTGTGTGTGTGTGTGTACGCATATATACAAATGTATACAAATTATATATATATATATATATAAATACAGATATATACAACTAGCAGTATCGCCCGGCGTTGCTCGGGTTTGTAAGGGAAATAACTATAAAGCATTTTTAGATAGTTATAGCCAAAATATAGCAAAAAAATGGGAAAGAAATGATGGTAAATTTTTTTGAGAGTTAAAAAGGTGGAGTTGCGTCCCCTAGACAGTCTGTGGTTTGTGTTTCTAATTCTCGACCCCATGTCGAATTTATCGATTTTTTTCAGAACTGGGGGAACTTTTCAAAATTTTCGCTGCGTTAGTTTTGAATTATGACATTGGGCTATGTGTGTGTCAAGTTTAATCAGAATCGGTTGAAAGCCGTGGTCAGAGTGAGGGTACAACCAAACAGACACACAGAAACACACACAGACAAACTGCCGTTTATATAGAGAGAGATTTATACATACATACACATTATATATACATATTTATATATAGAACACACGCGCACACATATATAAATTAACCCAATGATTATCGCCACCACCACCACCACACAAACATGAAAACAAATATTTGTTCTCATGATTGTGTGGTGGTGGTGGTGGCGATAATAATTCGCTCTATGAATGCAGACAGACGTAGAGAGAAATAGAGAGAGGGGATGTGATAGAAAATGTGAGACCGCTGGCGAAGGCGGCGGGGGAAAGATAGTTGATCTGTCACACGTCATTATAGAGAGTATGTGAAGGGAAGGGATGAAAGAGAGAGAGAGAGCTGGAGGAAGACAGACAGATAAGAGAATGAGAGTAACGAAAAAGACTTGTCAAAGTGCGGGTTTTTTCCCCTAGTAACTATAGCTTTTGAGATAGGGATTTTTAACCCAGCCCACTCATATCCTCACCTCATTTTACATGTCCCTGTAAATTTCGGAGCGAATCCGACGGGATCTAATGTCCTTTAACCCGTTCCAATGCCAAAACCAGACAAACAAACTTTTTGCATTTCAGATTTATCGATATTGCTATATGTATGTATATATATATATATAATATATATATATATATATATATATATATGTATATATATATATAGATAGATAGATAGATAGATAGATAGATAGATAGATAGATAGATAGATAGATAGATAGATAGATAGATAGATAGATAGATACATACATACATACATATATATATATATATATATATATATATAGCGCAGGAGTGGCTGTGTGGTAAGTAGCTTGCTAACCAGCCACATGGTTCCGGGTTCAGTCACACTGCGTGGCATCTTGGGCAAGTGTCTTCTGCTATAGCCCCGGGCCGACCAATGCCTTGTGAGTGGATTTGGTAGAGGGAAACTGAAAGAAGCCTGTCGTATACATGTATATATATATGTATGTGTGTGTGTTTGTGTGTCTGTGTTTGTCCCCCTAGCATTGCTTGACAACCGATGCTGGTGTGTTTACGTCCCCGTCACTTAGCGGTTCGGCAAAAAGAGACCGATAGAATAAGTACTGGGCTTACAAAGAATAAATCCCGGGATCGATTTGCTCGACTAAAAGGCGGTGCTTCAGCATGGCCGCAGTCAAATGACTGAAACAAGTAAAAGAAAATAAAAGAAATATATATATATATATATGTTGTGTCGACGCCCCCAGACGATGAAGTAGGCTGGCCCAATACGTAGATATAGAGGGAGAAGTCTAGAAGTCGATGAAGTGAGTAGAGGTCATCTGAACGTGCGAAATAACAATGGCGACGAGGATTTCATATCTCACACAGCCACTGTGTAGTATTACGACGTAACAATATATATATACATATATATACACACACATATATTTATACATATATATACACACACATATGTATATGAATATATATATATACACACACACATATATGTATGAATGTGTGTATATATATATTTGTTGTGATGTGTATATTCTGATATGTGTTTGTGAGTATCCATATGTGTAGGTTTATATATACTAATTTGCAAGGATGCATATAAATTTTGTAGCTGTACATACGTATGCATAATTGTATTAGTCACTGATGATAAATGTTTGTTAATAATTTTCTATTCCTTATATACAATCACCTGATTTTAAAAATAAATCTCTTGCCCAGTTTAAGAATTGTTCGGGCATGACCTTTCCGCACAAATCACAGAACTTAACCTGTCTTTGACCTCTGCTTACATTTAATTGTAACCTCCATTTCACCTGTTTACATATATAGCTGAAAGATTCAAAACAGTAATATTGAAAAATATTCTTTTATTATTACACCAAACATAAATCAATTTGCAATTATATAACAAAGTAGACGCTCACCGAATTCGGTGTGTATGGACCCACCTGGTCCTTTTCGCCGCCATCCTATATTCTTCTTCTTCTTCTTCTTCTTCTCTTCTTCTTCTTCTTCTTCTTCTTCTTCTTCTTCTTCTTCTTCTCCTCCTCCTCTCCTCCCCCTCCCCCGCCTCCTCATCCTCCTACTACTACTACTACTTTTTTTTCTCTTCTCTCTCTCTCTCTCTCTCTCTCTCTCTCTCTCTCAACATAACACGTTATTGTAAATCTACAGAAATATATTTGCAATCAATTTGATATATTAATATATATTAATTTAATCATATTTTTTTATTCCTTCTCAGCCAATCAAACAATCAATAAAATTTTTATCTATTTTTTGTACGTGTCACAAACACACACAAATACACACACACACCACTAAACTAAGTTTGCATTGTAAAAATGCCCCACCCACACGGTGATCTGAAAATAACGATAAGTTTCAAAAAAACCTTCGTGTCTAAGCCAATGCCGGGACAAACTTCGAAGTTAATGGCAATATTTTTCATATCAAAGCAATGTGATACGCTACTTTAACTTTACTGTGTGATCTTTCAATTAATGTCTGTCTGTTTTATGTATATAATTACACATAAAAAGGAACATTTATGGACACGCACAGACATGCATTACTGGATATACATATATATATATACGCACGATATTTTTCTTTAGTGAGTTTTAGTATATTTCATCCATCATATTGTCAAGGCCATACTGGATCACTTACTTCCAATTTGAATGTTCTAAGATTCTGATTTGTCGATGGATTGGTTTGTTCAATATGATTTGCCATAACAAAATGCTTATCCAACGAATAAGTATAAAAAAATACACTTTCATTGTAGACTTTTGCAGATGCTTAATCTGATATCTACGTTAGACAGAAATGTCTGATCTAATATGTATCAGGAATGAAATTTGGTAACATTAAGCGTGTCAGACGAAACTTTTGGCCGTGTTTCATAATTGTTTTGGAAGACATTTAGACAACTCATTAACTTTGGATAGAAAACTATTGCTGTATAGATTCCTGTATGTGAGGTTGATGTCAGAGAGTAGCTCTATTGCCTATTTTTCTCTGTTTTATTGGAACAAGATTTTTCCAAGTTTCGAACAAGATTATTCACAAATATTTTCTGACATGTCAATATTCGAATGAGTGAACATAATACCCAGAAGAGCACACAATACTTAATTTCTACGATTTTACTTTAATTTACTGAATGCGTTTGTACCGCCTCTAACGGGTAGATAAGGCTATAATACTTGAAACACATACATACACGCGCAAACACATATGTCCTAATTTGTTAGTATCATATTAGTGATGTGCTCGTAGTTGTTCGGTATCACGGACTGCGTAGTTTTCTCTGACAATTATGAATAACTGAAGGGGAATAAGAACGACACAGCACTTCCTACTATGAACACTCGGGTTAGGGTTTTGTTGGCTATCAACATCTGTCTTTGGTCGCTCAGGAAATGAAGAGTCCACACATTCAACTGAAATTTGAATACCAGCGTTTTCGAGTTTGTGACGTGTGATTCCATAGGCATATTTTTTAAATACTTTGCTCTTTACACCGTAGAGAATTTGGATGCGTTGTTGAAGCTACACCAGACATTTTGATCTGAAGTAGAACCTATACAGGGCGTTGTTAAAATACTTCTGCTGTTCTACATTATGCATGCATGCATACATACCATACATACATAGATACACATACACACAGATATATATATTTATATATAGGCATAGACGTGTCGTTAAGGACCAATGAACGGCAACTTTAGATATTGTCTTCTACGACCAATGCTTTATGCTGCCCTATCGTATATGTGTGTGTATTTAGTATGAATAGATGTATGTAAGTGTGCGGGTGTGGTGTGTCTGTCTGTCTGTCTGTCTTTATGCTTGTCACCTACCATTTCTTGAAAATTGTATTAGTTTGTACCAACAGAATAAGTACTAGCTTTTGAAATAAGTACTAGGGCTAATTTCTTCATCTAAATACTTCCACCCTGCAGTCAAATGATTGAAACAAAGAAAACAGGAGGTACATACATTCATATATGAATATAAAGATATGTATGCATACATACATACATTTATGCATACACACATGAACACACACACAGACACACAGGCGCGCACAGATAGACAGGCATACTCAAACACTCACATTTACACACAATTACTTAGAATAATAGTTTTCCTAATTTTATGATGGGGCAAACGACTACAAAAAGCAAGCAAGATTGGATACGTTGATAGATAGATCAATCTACCTATCTAGGTAAATAGAAACAAAGAGGGGGATGTAGATAAAAAGGCAGGGAAGGATGGCGAGGCAGAAACTGTTAGACAAGTGTTAGTGGAGGCGGTAACAGAGAAATGATGGGATAAAAAATGAATGAAACGTCGTTGAATGAATGGCGACACATTTATACGCGTGAGTAAACATACATATACATACTTATAGAGCTATATACAGCTACATACACTGAGAACTGTAATAATTTTGTGTTGTGATGATTTTGGTAAAGTATTGGTTAATGGAGGCGGTGGAGGTGTTTTTATTTTTTTAAGTAGTAAGAATCTGACAGCGGAGTACTTTATTGATGTGAACTGTAATTTAAAAGAAAATACGTATGATTTAACGTTCTCACCTCATTGCAAGTAAATATCGTCACCACCACCTGAACCAATATGACTATCAACATCAGCAAATAAATATGCAGCAAATAAGTACCACCACCACCACCACCACCACCGCCGCCGCCGCCGCCGCCGCCACCACCACAGCCTCTGCCGCCTCCGCCGCCTCCGCCGCCTCCGCCACCACCGCCTCCGCCATCACCACCACCACCACCACCATCCCACCGCCGCCGCCGCCGCCACCACCACAACCACCACCGCCGCCGCCGCCATCACCACCACCACAATCCCACCGCCGCCACCACCATCACCACCACCACCACCACCACCACCACCACCACCGTCACCGCCGCCGCCGCCACCACCATTTACCATTGCCATCTCTTTTATTTTCCCTTCTTTTCTCTCTGGCTATCGTCTCCTCTTTCTCCTTTTCGTTCCTTCCATTAGCGTGATGCAAAAAAATATGAGGTATGAATATACTGCTATACCAATAAAAAGATATTCATATGAATATATTTGTGCAGTCTTAGAATAAGATATATGGTTAACTAATGTTTTAAGGTATGTGTGCGTATAGATAAGATTATGTGTGTATGAGTAAGTATGTGTGCATGTGTGCATGTGTGATACTAAGAAAGGTCGAAATATGCTTTATGAAAACAAAAATAAATAATAAAAATGAACCGCAAAATATGTACAAGATGATTATGCTGTAATCTAACCAATGAATATGGCAAATAACTTTTCCATTTGAAGATCTATAGAACTATATTCCAAAATAGATCAAAGAGGTGAAGTATTAGATTAAACGTCAGCATATTAGAGCATATTAAATCAGCCTCTGATGCTGGCCATAACTCTGATACGTATTTTAAAATGACATCTAGTCATTTTCTGAGATTAAGCTACCCTTTGGTAAATTATTTTAAAGAACTTCTTTTCTACTAATATTATCAGAGAGCCATGTCTTTAGCGAATATATCCATATCCTATTTGTCTGAATGCTAGCAAATATAATTATAGAATTTTCGACATTCTTCCAAATTTGCTTTCTTTGCCATTTTTATTTTTATTTTTATGACAACACTGGCATAATGTCTTTACGGAACCATCACTTCAGTAATTTCTCTCCCCTGAAGAAATATATGATCTTCTAAGACATCAGAGGAACTTTTCAATGAAGGAGAAAACATTTAGAGGCCAACTAATATTTGAAATGTTCGCCCTTGCTGTCAAAAGTACAGTGATGCGCTTAACATTCCTGCACATTTCTTTACCAATTTCTAGGCATTTGTCAGATATATTTATTCTTTTATGTGATTCAGAAATACTTACCTTGCTTATTTTCGACGTTCCCCTTCCACACCCATCCTCAAACAGCAATTTCTCATCATTTACCATCAACAGTGACCCAGAAATTTACGGATTTCGAAATGTAAGTCGTGGTATGTTTCCAATGATATATTAAGATACTGAAAGATAGTAATGGCTCAGAGTACAAAGGAAATAAAGTAAGAAATTACTCGTTTACCCCCATTCTAAAGATTTACCTGTGCTGAATGTCAGTTAGCAGAATATTTGTGTTTGAGAAAGAAAAAAAAACTGTAAACTAATAAGTACTTTACGTTGAAGGTTTTGTTTACTCCTTACTAAACCGTCAACAATTCCTAAATCGGCAGATGGTAAAGCAACTCAATTCAGAATGGTAAGTTTTCCTTAATGAGTGGATACACCTTTAACCTTTTACTAAGGCTTCCTTTGGTTCTATGTTTATTTAGAGGACTTCGAAACCCATTCATATTACTTTTTTCTTGTTTTCTTATATTTGTTTCACTCACAGGACTGCAGTTACGCAGTGGCACTCCTTGAAGAATTTAGTCCAGCAAATCGATCCCATTACTTATTTTTATTG
Organism: Octopus sinensis; assembly: GCF_006345805.1. Classification (NCBI taxonomy): domain Eukaryota; kingdom Metazoa; phylum Mollusca; class Cephalopoda; order Octopoda; family Octopodidae; genus Octopus; species Octopus sinensis. Next base: position 56,686,168 of record NC_043001.1, read on the forward strand.
TCTGGTACTTTTCTTATTCTATCGATCTCTTTTGCCGAACCGCAAGTAAAACATGCATGTAAACAAAGCAATATTAGCTGTGAAGTGGTGGTAGTGGTGAAGGAAAAACAAATTTATACACGCGCATACACATGTATATATAAGCATATCTATATGTATCAGAATTTACGTTTACCAAATTCACTTACAAAACATTGGTCAGCCACGGGGCTTTCACAGAAGCCCTAGGTGCTGCGCAGTAGGAATGAACCCGAAACCAAGTAGCTGCAAAGCAAGCATTAATCACACAGCCATGCCAGCGCCTATACTTGAGAAATACATTCTATTACTTTGATTTTCACATATTTCTTTTTGTCAGTTTTTGAACTATTATGTTAATAATAGCAATCTTAGCTTACAAGTTTCTGTATTGAACCATGGCAATGTTTGTCAGTGAATAGGGCAGCGAGCTGGCAGAATCGTTAGAACGCCTGGCAAAATGCTTAGCGGCATTTTGTTCGTCTGTAGTTTCCGAGGCTCGATGAAATAAATATCAGTCGAACACTGTGATCGATGTAATCGACTTAGTCGCACGAAATTGCTGCCCTAGTCCCAAAATTTGAAACCAATATTTATAAGTGAATAAAGGCCCTCTTCATTTATTTTTCAAAGGTTATTAGATTTTTTTATTCCCTATCTTTAACAATTTTATCGATGAAAGTAATTTGAGTTTAAATATGTTGAAACTAGTCAAAATCTATGCACTTAAATGAAACAATAAGAACGGTAATAATGTTGATTCTTCATAGGAATATATGGTTATGATGACATATATGGGCATGTGTGCATGCATATGTGTATATGCGCGTGTAAATATCTGCTAATGCAAAATTTGTCAATACAGCAGTGCTACTACTGTTTATAGCTATATGAATTACAAGTAGGAGGTCTGAGCTTCTTGAAAGTTAATTTTCTGCCGTAAGTCCTATATCCTATTATCTTGAAAATTCTCAAGTGATGCCTTTGCCAATCATATAGACGTTATTGCAGTTTTAACCCCAGATCTGCCGTGATCGATCCAACTATTATGATCAAGCTATTAGAAATCCTGATAACTATCAATATCGTGTCATAGAAAACTTTGAATCGTTTTGGGCCACATTACTGTCAATACTGCCTGATAGGTTCAGTTCAGGAGATCTTTAAACTGTAGTTATTAGGTCTTATAGTCTAAAATGTATAGTTCGAAATGAGAGGGTCAACAGAAAGTTTGATAAAATACATCGAAATATTTTGTTCGGATATTCAAATCTTGCTGAAGTCAACTTTGCATTATATTCTTTCATGTTCCATAAATGAATCACCGATCTCGGATGGTAGACGGGTGCAATTGCTAGAATATAGAATGCCTGCAGCGTCATTTCCAGCCCTTTTCCACTGAGCGGCAACGTGGAGGAGCACACTGGCACCCGGCCCTATTGACCTATGGACAACCTTGTGTCATGAAGAAGGCAAACTCGTGAACTGCTACTTCTCATACAACCGCTTCCTTAACAGTCTTGCCTTGCCCTGCATCTTGTTGAGCGACTTTCCAGATACACACTTACGGTCTAACGAGACATGTAAATACTCTGGAGCGTATAAACATAATGTATATTATTTTAATGCCGTTGCATGAAGTTGTTGCAACTAAGAAATGCCATAAGTCTCATCCGACAGCTAATTAGATTTTTTTCATGCTAATATACCATGTGTCGCTTAAATATTTGTGTTATTTTAACTTCATTCTGTGATTCATCTGTTTGCTATAAAAATCTCTACAACATGTCTGATACTTTAGTTAACACAAATAAATGTCAGAATGATGAGAAATGCAGTCAGTAGAGCGTACAACAAATTTACCTGTAATATTTCGTTACTTTGTTCTGTCTGAGGATGTCTTTGTGTTTTATTATTTCTACAGTGATAAACTGAAATAAAGTATTGAGTTTGTTTTAATTGACCACGCCTACCCAAACATAATTGTTATGCTTATTCTAATACTCCAAATAATTATAAACTGATGTAAGAACGAGTATAAACTATATAAACAATTTTTCACTTCTATTTTGACTTGCTGTCCTTCCCTTTCTTTTGATTTACTTAAACATTATTAAATAATGTTTATCTTTCTACGACACAGGTGTCTTCGATTAATTAGAGTTATACTTACTATATTAAATTTGTGAATGCTTACTTCACTAAATAATAAAACGTATATTATTTAGGCGTAGGTATATCCAAGCAGTTAAGAAGTAGTGTTTCGTAATCACAGATACTGTGTTCGATCTCATTGCATAGGACGTTGGCTTTGGATATGTATATTCTACCAAGCCTCAAAGTTAACCCAAACCTTGAATTGAAATTGAGTATTGAAAATGTATGGAAGCCTGTCATAGCAATTTCATATCTTTTAGGATCGTGTTGTCAGTCAGGCACCTTCTTTAACACCATCACTGCCTGCTTCACGAGTGCATTTGCTAGAGACCATTCTGTTGCAAGTATTTCACCATGATGTACCCTGATGTACTGCTTTGTACTGCCCCAAACCATGAGGCGCATGTTTTCCTCTTCACGCCCTACCCGTTTCAGAAACCAGCAAAGTCAAGACGATACTCACCAATTGTTGCCTGAACTATACAAAATAGCTGTTTCCTTCTTATTCTTCATAAAGCACATGCTGTCGCTAATCCATTTAACTTTAGATCTCTCGTAAATTCTTATGACTTTAAGAAAATGTTAGAAACCTATATTATAAAAATACGGTTAACAGATAACTTTGTACCCCAGCATAGACATCACTCAACGACGAGTTGAGCTTGTCTTTCAGCTTGGTAAGGACCGAGAAAACGAACATCAGCAACATACTACAATATATTCAACTTTACCTTTCACAAAAGGCTGCCTTGTTTTTACATTTCTAAGTTCACGTATCCCTGAAGCAAGTTTCTCTCTCCTAACTGTAATATATTCTTGTTCAATTTAATTGACTCTCATCCATTCCAATCTATTCCAAAAAAGTGGTGGGGAGGGTTGTGTTAGTGAGCATAAATCATCATTATATGTATATAAGTGATACCTTACAATGTTAAAATGTTGAAGGTTTGAAATTTTAAAGAGTCAGGTAAGGGAATGTTATGCTTTAATGTCTTTCATATGAACTTCAGTAACATGATTAAAGCGAAATAGTTCTGGTGTCGAATCAAATCTGATTAGGATTCCACCTCTTTCCTCAACACGTTTTTTCAAACAGAAGAAAAGCTATATTTCTTATACTCAGCACGCTGTCATACAACTTCTTGTTTAAAAGGGGATGAAACCATTACAAAGCAACAGCCTTTATATGTTCCTTTATCCACACAGAGCTAACAGCCAATTGCCCCACCACCAAACAAAAACCCTTCTGTCTTAAAAAGAAGTCCCGTTACGTACTCTTATATTTTCTTCAAAGGATGGGAATATTAAGCATGACAAGTTTAACCAGAGATTACAGCACAAACTGACTGTTTTAACACCTCCATATAGTATATATATATGTTTAGGATATACTAAACGCTTCTGACGTAACAACAATAATACTTATAGCTAGAATGTATTGAACTAGAAATCAATGAAATAAAGAGGTTACAGTACCAGTGATTGTAAGGAAACTTGGAGTGATTAAAAACAGAACTGAAAATTATTTGAGAATGATCCCTGGCTTACCATCAATGTCAGAATTGCACAAGATTGATTGTTTTAAGTGTATCAAACGTTCCCGGACTAGTTCTGTAGCCCACCAACAGATGGCAGCACAGAGTTGCGTGCGCAACGAGAGCTAGCAGTGACCTTCACGAAGCAGTGTGCCGAGTGACAACGCTGTGTTTACTTTGCAAGTTGTGAAATTTTAGTTTATATGATCATGTGTATGCTGTAGTCTGCGATTTTGTTATGGACAGGCATAAATAGCCAACGTGAAATTTTGAGTTAAACTTGGGACGTGAGCTACAGAATCATTGGGCATGTTTCGGTAAGCTTACAGCGATGAGTCTTACACAATGTTTCGAGTGACACGAGTACTTCAACAGTGGAAGAACGTTCCTAGAAGACGATGAGCAGTCTGGAAGACCTGCTACGAGCGTCAACCTTGGAGATGTTGTATTGTGCATTGAGAATTCGATTCCCATGGACAGACCGTCAATTGAAAGTTCTACCGTGACATTTTGAAGCGTTTAAGGGAGGACATTGGGCGGAAACGACAGGATCTGTAGAGTGCGATTAGGATTTTTCACCGAGCTCTCCGCACTTGTGAGCTTCTCGCCAAAAACAACATGGTATCACTTCTGAACCCGCCATATTCGCCAGATTTAGCACCTGTAGACTTCCATCTTTTCCCCCAAGGTGAAAAGGCAGCTCAAAGGTCAGCGTTTTAACACTGTTATCGAGATCCAAAGCTAATCGCAGAAAGTTCTATAAATGTATGCAGTGAGATTCTGAAAAAAAAAATAGTAATAATAATCCTTTCTACCTTAAGAACAAGACCTGAAATCTTGGGCGAGTAGGCTAGTCGAGTCCATTGATCCCAGTTTTTAAGTGGTACTTAATTTATCGACCCCGAAAAGAAGAATGACAATATCGATCATGGCAGAATTTAAACTCAGAACTTAAAGACGAACGAAATGTTCGGCGGGCTAACGATTCTGTGAGCTCATCCCAAGAACAACAACAGTAATAATAATAACAATAAATAATAATAGCAATAAAGGTCGTGCCTATAATAATTGGTGAGCTTGGGATAGTAAGCCAAGATATAAACAAATGGCTGAAGATTGAAAAAGAATGCCCTGTAGAGCTCCTGCAGAAAGTTTGTCTCTTGGGGACAGCAAGGATTCTGAAGTGGGTTCTAAACGCTTGAAAGACTACTGAAAGCTTGTGGATACCTAAGGTTACCGGTAATAACCAGCTACCCACATAAATCCGACCAGGAATAAAACCAGACCTACGCCAAACCAAATGATAAAGATTGTTTCAAATTTAAGCACAGTCAATAATTTTAGAGAAGGAGATTAGAGGTTACCATCAACCCCAGTACTTGACTGATACTTTATTTCATCGAGGGATGAAACGCAAATTTGCCCTTTGCGCCATTTGAACTCAGAAAGTAAAGAGCCGTAACCAATACCGCAAGATTTGTTTCTAACATAGACAGAAGACCTGAAATGTCAGGAAGATAGGATTAATTGATTAAAGTACATGACTGGTACTTTAATTTATCGATGCCGGAGATATGAAATGCAAATCAACTTTAAAAGTATTTCTGGATAACGTAATAACCGAAATTTCACATAACATAGTAATGAATACATGCACACTCTTATCTTATTCCACTTATAAAGGAACAGAGCCAAGAACTCTGATATTAGATTTACTCAGGTGATTTGTCGGAGAAAATAGTTATCAATCATTCAGTATATAAAATAAGAGATTTACTATATAACAGTGATTAGTTAGAGTAAATTATCTGCTCATGAAAATTGAGAAGCCAATGCATAAAGAATTATATTATGTAACCAGCCATACATAACTTTGTCATTTGGGAACATTAATCTATTACTACCAACTGTATTAGTTAATTTCTAAATCTATATGGTCTCTCGGGACTGTTGATTTACCTCCTACTTTGTCAGTTAGTCTCTTAACCACCTATACGGTCAGTTTTATAATTGGTGTATCACTTACTATATCCTCGTCATATTGATGCTTTGCCATCTCACAAGGTGAGATGACTCGCTATAAATATTAGCTATATTTCCCTTGTATCATCATCCTCTGCTATCCCAGAAAGGAATAGCAGACGAAGCAATTTGTTCTCAGCTACATTGTATCTAGGAAAATGAAGTGATGGTCATAAGTGGAAATCTTTCGAGCATATGTTTTCTGTGTCAGCATTGACTAGTGGCTAAACATCAACAACATCACCTATACCATCACCAACCTCAGCAACTTTTCCCTAAAACTTCAGCTTCTTTCTCAGCTTTCTCATTTATCGAAGGTGACTCAATATGTTTGAAGAGAGTTGCTAAATCTTCCTCAAATGAAATCCTACAGTCTCAAATAAAGGCAGACACGTGATATAAGGTAATCCCAGATAATCCTAAAAAGCAGAATAATCACAGCTCGAATGCTTTTGATTGAAGGTTTCTCTCAATGAAGGTTGCTAAATAATAACAATAATAACAACAGCACCACAGCCTATTTCTTTGAAAACTGTCCAGCCCGCTACATCAAAAGCAAACTTCTCTTCACCACACATGAATATACTTTTTTTGGACATTTTATTGAGTGTTTTTGCTACCACAGAAAAGGTTTAGATCTGACTGTATCAAAGCCTGATAAGACGCAATTCAATTAACATGAAAATATTTCAGTTATAAACCCAGCTTCTTTTAGTGCCAGGCTAGACATATGTTTCTGTATATAATTAATTGTAGAGTTGAAAGATGTGGAGCTTCAAACCACAAAATTTACCCGCAGACAGCAACATATTTCTAGTGTTTACACAGATTTATCTATTGAGAGGGAAACAATACATTTTCTTATGTTATTTATAAACAAGTGTCTTCTAATGGAAATCAACAATCAGCATACAATAACATACACACATAAGCACGCACAAACACATACGTACATCCATCCATACAAACATACATACATACATACATACATACATACATACATACATACATACATACATACATACATACATACATACATACATACATACATACATACATACATACATACAAACACATATACAAATGTACATGCAGATTGTGCATTTATAACGAAAGACTAAGCTGAACACACAAGTAAAATTAAAATTATTGCAGTACTATAGGGAATTTGACCTATAAATACACAAATAAATATATTTATAAATAAACAAATAAATAATTAAATTGCTTATGATATAATGGAATGGATTTTATCTAATTTCTGCATCTTTTTTTTCTGTTTTCAATTTTGTTTATGAATTCTCTAAATTCTTTCATTGCAGCAAGCTGAAGCTATAATCTTTTAAAAACCTAATAAATATGTTCTAATCTTGAACAAGATTGTGAAGAACTGAGTCACTGATAGAGCAGAAGAGGAATAAAAAAAGGTTATATACCTCTTTATTTCTGGTTTATTATGAGATATGGTACAATAGCTAAGATAAACATCTACAGTTAATGACTAACTGAATGAAAGAACGAATAATGAATAGAGACCAGTAAACACTGCTTTAGATCAAACTCAGAAACACTGCCCGATAATACCATGAAAGTAAAACATCATACACAAAAGATATAGTATAATTCACATCAAAGAGTATTGACAAATGTGATTGGTTTCAGAGATAATGAAGTAAACGGGCATTGTGAAGTTCATGGAGAAAATATCCAAAATAAATTGAAATAAATTCAATAAAATAATTTCAATGACCATAATGACCCAGCACTTATATTCTGATTCTTAAAAGTTACTCTAAGAATGATGAGAAATTCGTTTTACCCCGGAGAATACACTGGTCTATCTAATGTAACTTTCCGTAGAAAGATTTTCCAATCCACTTGATAAATTATCCCACAATATGCTCTATACTAATATTCACCATAAAGTATGAGCTTTAGGCGAGAAGTATTGAAAGCGATATTCGATACAGTAAACGATATACACTAAGATGCGTAACAATAGTAAGATATCAAGAAAACTATTAGAAAAATGTCTACTCTCCTTAAGATATTAGAAACCTTTCAGCTCTTTTTTTTTTTCAAGAAACTTCATTTCAACAGACGATACTTGAAATCATAAAACATATTTCAAGATATATTTTTTCAATATATAATCTGTTTAAAATACTTTTTCGTTACATACACTTTTCCAAAGTATATATTTTTAATATAATTTTTTCATTATATATATTTTTAAATGTCATGCAAACATTTGGCCGCGTCGCCAGACAAAATATAAATGATTTACGCCGGAAAATGACAAGGAAGTAGCACACTTAGTGTCATTTCAATTGCAAGGCTCCTTTTACGAATGGTCATCTTTAGTCCGATCATATTTAGAAGGAGATAATTCAAGTGTCCAGAACATGGAATCTTTATAAGTTCGAATAGAAACCTATCGGAGAATAGTTCGTATTTCATCAGTTTTCGATCCTTTGGTACGTTAGGAAACCCGGATTAAGTGCCGATTTTATCAGTTATTGTTAGAAAAAGTATCACTGCAAGTCGTACCAATATTAAAGTCTTGCTGTATAAGAATGGGACGATTGAGATGTCGTCTTGTCTTTTTCAGTTATTTCGGTCTTATCCTGCTGATACTAGTTTCAATGAAAAACTACTTACCTCTAAACGTATGGACAATATTACTGATGGTGGCGTGCCGAGAGAAGCAACTGGTGGGGAGTTGACACAGCTACAAGTGGCGTCCGAAACGTCTGCTATAGATATGCGGCTGTATATGTGCAGCGCAGCTCTTAGACACACAATTCAAACCCAAGTGAAATGCCGATTCGACAACTTGTTATCTTGCTGGGAAACAATGATGAACGTTGAAGGTATTGTCAGTGGACTCTAAAGCGAAAATGAAACTCTGTAACCGATACTGGTCTGGTAAATGTTACAAGGTTAACTGCGACTTACCAATAGTAGATTGCGTTTTAAATCAACTTTGCAGGACTATCCGAGGCTTCATAACACAGAATGGTGTTCTATCGTTGTGGAGCTGACAGTGTAGTAGTATTTTTTATGGAGTAAGACTGCATTATCTAATGCGTCATTCTTTTATTGAAGATATCAGGATGTAATTCTGCATTTAGCGGAACAAGTGAACATGCAGAGTTTCGTTTATTGGTTTAACTTTTGTATATAATTTTATATGACCAGGGTAATGTATAATTTGTTCTACGCCAGAAAAGAAATTGTAAGCACTAAATTGCTATTGACATTGTTGTTATTGAATAACATTGTACATAAATAAATTAGCGAAATAATTAACACAATCTTGTCCTGTGTTTTACATTCTGCATTGCAGTATCTTCCTTTGTAGAGGCGCAGAGTGTATTTCTACTGAAGCTATTAGACATGATATAGTCGTTGGTGTTTAGTTCATCTGATACTCAGCAGACCAGTGATTAAAGACGTTCGAGTTATGATCATCCTGTCTTCATAGAAACATACCTAGGCCTATATTATCCAATGACATTTTTCAGTACGACAGTATGTGACTGGGGGAAGATTTGGCAGTGATTTCTAGTATGTGGCTACACGAGACACAGTCGTTGGGTCATCTATGATACCTTTATGTCATTTACTAATATCAATTCAATTTAGATTCAGGGAAACTATGTATCTATGAAATAATCATCAATATACAAGACACGCCACTTGGGTGAACAACCCATCACAAGTTTATTCTGTTATGTGTTACATGCTTTTTCAACATTACAGAATATATCGTCTATCATGGTCACTAATGTTATACTTCAAGGGAACTTCACTTCTGTGACACTATTGGGTAACTGGGTCATCATTTAAAACACCACTTGGCATATCATCTAAAATGAACACTAACTTCATTAACAGATAAAGATGATTATTTCGTTGATGAAGGATTGAAACCAATCCACCATTCTGTTTAGAAAGATAGTGTATATGAAGTTAAGGCGTCTACATGTTTCTGTATACAAAGTGTTAGCTAAAACCTGCATATGTAGTTTGCAGTGAAGTAATTTATTAATTCTAATATATATGATAGTAGTAAGGCGAGCTGACAGAATCGTTAGCATACCGGACAAAGTACTTAGCAGCATTTCGTCCGTGCTTACGTTCTGAGTTCGAATTCCACCGAGATCGATTTTACCGGTCAGCCTTTCGAGGTATATGTATGTATGTATGTATGTATGTATGTATGTATGTATGTGTATGTATGTATGTATACACTCATGCGCGCGCGCACACACACACACATATATACATACTTATTTATATACATATATGCGCTTCATATGCATGAAGAACAATTTGCTTTGTATTGTTTCATGAAATGCGTTTTAAAATATATTAATACCTCAGTGTATAAATATACAAATTCATTTCAGAAACAGTTTTGTTGCGGAAAACAGAAATGAAAAGAGGATAATTTTTTTTTCTTTTTTTAATTTAAGAATGGAGCATCTTCAGAATTGCTGCTTTTTATCCCTTCATATTCAGTCAAAATATTTCCTATGCTGTTGGTCTAATCACAATAAGGAATTGCTTGAGAAGTAATAACTCAATCCTCATTTCTCTACTGGATCCCACCAAACCTAGTGAGCTTTTTACACAAGCCCTCGACTTCATAACGGGCTGCTGACTCTCCCTAAACTACATACAGCCTTCTTCTCTTCGAAATATGAAGGCCATATTCGAAATTCAAGAAGATGAGATGATAATCATCGGAGCATATTCATTCTTGCATATGATCAATTGTAGCCGAAATGGGACTGGACTATACCAGAGCCTCAATATTGGTAAATATGAATGCTTTTGTTAAATGATTTGTTGACAAATGAGGATTATTTGTTGTTATATAATAATCCTATATCAGTTCTCATGAAACGAACCTATTGGTAAAACATCTGGTAGTTACTCAGTTCTGCTGTTCCACGTTAGTAGAGGATATCTTATTGTTTTTCCAGCAAGACAGCAAAATTTAAAACTTTATTAATTGACCCTAAATTTAGATTATAAAATCTGGAAGGAAAAGCAGGTATAGGTCTCATATAGTGAATACTACTGACTTGGCAAACGTGAAATCAGTCAGCGGTAGTAGTTGTTGCTCTTATACACACATTTTAAAGGAAAAAATTGAAGATTATTCGGCTACTTTTTTTAGCAGATCTAGCTCCCGCTAAAGGCACTTTTATTGGATGGTTGTGTTTGTTGCTTTTAACACTGGTCGAATAGAATTGTGGTGAGCCGCATTCCAGCCCTAACTATCGGTTTTTTTTAAGGGATATACGATGTGACTTTCACTTCCCCAGACAGCAGGGTGTAACTTGAGTGAAATTAAGTTGCTATTTCTATCAGGTAACATGACTGTACAAAAATTCCCTAGTTCGTTTGTACACCTGCAGACTCTGCTTGTGGTCACAACGCTGGAAAGCTTGTTACGGTTACTAATCGTCAGCTTCTGCAATTAAGAAACAAATTTAAAGATTTGGCTGCGATTTTTAGCGTAGGACATAGAACCATGTTGAAATTCCTTTGTTGGTTCAAGACATTATTTGTTTATAAATGTGGCATGAAAACTGATGAAGGATTCTATAGAATGTGCCGTACTCGAACTGATTACTATATGAGATACGTTCTTAGTTCCGCTTGACGTTTTTAGTGAAATGTTCATGTATACGTGATATTTATGTAGTGAATGTGAGTAAAAAGGTTTCTGTCGAAAACATATTTCATTGAAAATATTGCCAAGGATATTGTTAGGATTCTTTTCAAAAGATTTCCTAAAGGCTGAACTTGGTTGAAAGAAGAGAAAAACATAAAGATATTTGGAAGGAGATGTGTTACTTTATGATTAATAAGAAAGCAGTTGTTGTTGCTATCACCGTTCCATTATAGCATTCAGGAATTCTGCAAACACACTTAAGCAAAAACAAAATAATACGTACGTACATATACAAAGAAACATACATGCTAACATATTATGTGCACGACTATGTCTTTCTCTCTCGCTCTCACTGTGTCTGTGTGTGTATATATATATATATATATATATTATATATATTATATATATATTATATATATATATATATATATATAATATATATATATATTATATATATATATATATATATATATATATATATATATATATATATACCTCCCTTTCTACATTTACACACACACACACACACATGTATATGCACATAAAAATATATTTGGTTTTATAAAAATAACTCAATACAAAAAGCAGAGTATATCTGATATTTTATTAGATAAAATTGCTATAGGAGTGACTCACTGGAATAAGGCTTCATGCCAATGTACTTATTGCACAAAAGATAACAGCACATATTTTTTTTTCTCTTAGTAACAAAACTATCGGGTGATACGAATTCGACTCTCTCAATATCAATTGACATCAAATTGTGAATAGGACAAAAAGCATCATGTATGATTTACTGCACACAAATAAACACATATAGGTATATGCCAAAGCATATATACATTGTGTTGGATGGACAGTGAGCATTCTGACTTCTAACCAATCAGATTTTGTGTTTCATTCTGCAGATTGTCCAAAAGTCATTGCTTTTCCCAGCAAGTCTTGGTGGTGCTACCAGTTTATTTATTAGCTAACGTCGTGGCCGGTGGCGTGTTGTCAGAGATGTTAGGCCATCGGCTTGAATGCCTTGGGATATTTGTTCAAGCACTCTACACTTTTTGTTAAAAGGTTGCTAAGGTCAAATTATATCCCAAAGTATCAAAACTGCTCAATTAGAGTTGAACACACACACACACACACACACACGCATACACACACACGCATACACACACACACAAACAGATACATAAATATATACATATATGTATATATCTTTTAATCAATTACTTGTTTCAGTCACTAGACAGCGACTATGCTGGGGCACCGCCTTGAAGAAGTTTAGTCGAATAATCTACTCTAGTACTTATGTTTTAAGCTTGGTACTTATTCTATCGGTTTTTTTTTCGAACCGCTAAGTTTCGGGGACGTAAACACACTGACATCGGTTGTCAAGCGATGATGTGAGGACAAATACAGATACACAAATACATGCATACATACATACATACATACATACATACATACATACATATATATATATATATATATATATATATATATATATATATAGGACGGGCTTCTTTCAGTTCCTGTCTACCGAGCCCACTAACAATTATCTGGTCGGCCCGAGGCAACAGAAGACACTTACCCAAGTTGCCACGCAGTGGGACTGAAACCGGAACCATGACTGGGAAGCGAGCTTCCAACCACACAGCCACTCCTGTGCCCATCTATCTATTTATCTATCTATCTATCTATCTATCTATCTATCTATCTATCTATCTATCTATCTATCGATAGATAGATAGATAGATAGATAGATAGATAGATAGACGTCTAGCTTCTTTCACGTTCCGTCTAATTAATCCATTCCCGAGGCTTTGTAGAACTGAACCTGGAACCATGTAGTTGGGAAGCAAACTTCTTTTCACACAGCCACGCATGTGCCTACATGCATTCTTACATATATGCATGTATGTATGTATGTATGTATGTATGTATGTATGTATGTATGTATGTATGTATGTATGTATGTATGTATGTATGTAAGTATGTATGTATTAGGTAGGTAGGTAGGTATGTAGGTAGGTAGAAAGACAGGTAAGTAAGTAGGTAGGTAGGTAGAAAGGCAGGTAAGTAAGTAGGTAGGAGGTCGAAATATTTTTATGCAAATATGTATATTGCAGGTATGAGTGTAGTACATTTAACCAGTATTTAGGACTTTACTGTATTTCTGTTCTGAAAGAGAAAGCTGTTTAGAGTTATTTAGTCGAACTCCCTTGCTACCGGTGGCCATAATTATAGGGATCAGAAACTAGACATAAATATATACAAGAACATATACATATGTTTGTGCATGCGGGAAGTTCTTGTGGTTAGGATGTTGGGCTCAGGACTATAGTGATGTGGGTTCGATTCCGGGAATGAGCGACGCGTAGTGTCCTTGAGCAAGTACATCTTTTCTCGTTTCCAGCTCGACTAATTTGAAAATGAGTATCAACCAACTGTTGATGCGCCTCTCTCTCTCTCTCTTCCTCCCTTTCTCTCCATTCCCTCTCCCCCCTCTTCTCTCCGCTTCTCCCTCCCCTACTCCCCTACTCCTCTTCCTGTCCCTCTTGTCACAGTTTGTAAAAACCTCTGAGTATATCGGTGGAAGAGTCAAATGGATGTCTCTGTCTACGCTCGTGTAACTACATATGCACCTATAACACGTAACGAAAGCATGTTATATATTATCAAACCAATCTACTTCGCAGGTGACGACTGGTTCATTAGATGTCGTACAGTTTTTCCACCATTATTTTGAAGTTTCACTTCCAGCGTATTCATATTTTTCCTTGTAACCAATTTATTTTCTCTCGCTGTGACTCACGTTAGCTCTTTCATGGTCTACTTTACTCTCCACTCCCACTGTAGTTTTTTCCTTCTGTCACTCCTTCGCTCTATCTCGCCACACTCTCTCTCTCTCTCTCACTCACTTCCTTTTCTAGCTATATATTTCCCCCTTTCACTATGTTCCTCTCGCAATATCTTATCCTTCCTCTTTCACTATCTGAATTTCGTTCACTTAATCATGCCCCTCCCCCTGTCTCATTATCTTTCTTTCGCTCAATATAGTCCCCTCTCTCACTGTCTTAATCGCATTCTGTTTTGTACTTTTGCTTTCACTGATTTATTCTTTGGTCTATTTTAATTACCTTTTCCCCGTCACTGTCTTTCTCCCACTCTACCATATCTTTTCTCTTAGTATTTTTCTCTCCCTCCATTTTGCTCTTCTCTCTCACTGTACTTCTCTCGCTCTATTGCGTCCCTCTTTCTCTCTATTATTCTATTTTTTATTTTGCTCGTCCCTCTCTGCCTGTCCTCACTTTCCTTTTCATGTTACCTGCTGCTATAAATATCCAACACGAGGAATAGTATATTTTTCTATTTTCTAACCATTCTATTTATCTATGTTTGTCACCGCCTTAAGACAACACGCTTGCTTATAAACCGTATTTGTTTGTTCCTGGTTCCTGTATCAGTCTTTCGTTTTCGTTTTTTTTTTTTTCATTTCTAATGTACAATCATATTTTCCTTACATACATACATACATACATACATGCATACATATATATATATATATATATGTATGTATGTATGTATGTATGTATGTATGTATGTATGTATGTATGTATACATTTGGGGTCATTGCTGCATGTTTTGCTAAATCAAAATAAAATATTTTTTTCAGAAAATAATTATGGAAGACCATCAGCTTACTCAAGAAATGAAAAGACATGCTGCTATTGTAGTTATAAAGGCTGAACAGAGCGAATTAGAAATATTTCGATTTTTAAAAGTAGCCAAATCTACAAAGTTTGTAAGGAGCTAGAGACTGAAGATGGAAACGTATCAACAGTATCAAAACATAAAAAAGCATTCTAGACGCACTGAAATCATCAGGACACCTGGATTTATCCAGCAAGTTCAACAGGTCATTGATTACAATCCCAGGAAGTCCATGAAGTCAATTGCAAAAGATCTCTAGATATCAGAAAGAACAATCAGAAATGTTGTCCACGAGGACATCAGATATAAGTCTTATATGATGAGGAAAGCTCAGTTTGTCAGAAAAAGCAAAAGAAAATCACTACATGAAATCTAAAACAAACTGAAAAATCCAGCAGAAGAAGATTTGATTTGATTTTTCTCAAACGAAAAATACTTTGACCAAGATTAAAAAGTTAACAAGAAAAATGACAGATGGTTATGTGCAGACCCTTCTGAAGTTTCAAGTGTTATGCATACAAAATTTTCTGCAACTGTCATGCTTTTAGGGGTTGTCAGCAATGTGATGCCTCCTTACTTCTTTCCACAAGGCCTTAGAATTAACTCTGCCGCCTACATTGAAGTCCTGGAAATAATTGTTAAGCCTTGGATAGGGTTTGCAATGGAAGGCCATATGTGTTATCACACATGGCTCTCGTAACACAGGAATGGATGACTGAAAATTTTCATGATCACGTAACGCCTAACATTTGGCCTCCTAATTCCCCAGATCTCAATCCATTGGACTATTTCAAGTGGAGTATTGTTGATAGAGAGGTCAATGAATACGCCCATAACACCAAAGATTCTTTGAAAGCTGCCATAGTCAGAATAATGTCTAAAATGAACCAGGATCACTTGATTCGAGCATGTAGATGATTTAGATCTCATATAGAACCAGTTGTTGAAGCTGAAGGTGGTTTTATTGAATAACATAGAAAAGAGGGCTTATTTTTATCATCATCGCTTTTTTTGATAAATTAAGTTATCTGTTATTATATATCTATTTTTTAATAAACATAAATATGTCCTCAAATATTTTACGCACCCTGTATATATATTTACATACATACATACATATATACATATATCTAAATTCGATTCACAAGGCTTTGATCGTCTCAAGATATTGTAAGAAGACAAAGGCCACTGAGTTGGGAACTTGGTAGCCAAGAATCATGTTGTTATAAATCCAGGCTTTTTGATGCCCAATTTTCGATTATACCCAACGACAACAAACACAATCACAGCAACGGAAACTCTTGACCTAACAGCAAAGACAATCTCAAAAATCCACCAGATGATCAGAGCTTATTATTGGTGAGTTGGCAGAATCGTTAGCACGCGGACAAAAATGCTCAACGGCATTTGCTCTGTCTTTACGATATGAACCAATATTCTACTGAAGTAGACTTTGCCTTTCCTCTTTTCAGGGTCGATGAAATAAGTAACAGTCGAATACTGATTTCGACGTAATCGGCTAACACCTCTTCTCCTCCTAAATTCTCAGGCTTTGTGCCTGTAGTAGAATGGATGATTATTATTATTAATAATAGTAATCGAGTTTGGCACTTGTCGCTTTCCAAATGGTAACATTTTAAATTTATATTGCTTATCCATTGAAATCCTACCTTTCACCTAAACTATCTTCAGCTTAAGTGCCTAGAGCGTTTGAAAGAATTAGGAAGTCATTAAACTTTATGTCTATTTTCAGAAAAGCAGATATTATATTAGGAACTTTTAATTGATAAATTATTGAAATTTAAGTTGTCGTTCTCGTTCAATAATCTAAAATTGCTTCTTTAAAAAATATTTATTTCACATTCAGCAAACTCAGTAAATGTACTTTGATGATTAATCCATAAACAATGTCTCTTGTTGAGATTCTATTTTTCAACATTATGATGCTTTTCTTGTTTTGAAGGAGACTTTGCTGTTAATTCTACCAGGGTGCGTATGTCTCGTTATATATTAGGTATATATGCATTTATTAGGATATATGTATAACACCATAGTACAATGTATATCGAAGTGACTATGTTTGTAAATTCGCAATTTACATTCTTGAAATTGAAAGTAAATAAAGAATTACATAGTCTTGGAAGGGAAACCTGTATGAATAATAGGGTTGCCACAGTGACAGAATGGGATGGGAGGTAAAAATGGAGAGCGAGAGAGAGAGAAAGAGAGCGAGAGAGAGAGAGAGAGAGAGAGAGAGAGAGAGAGAGAGAGAGAGAGAGAGAGAGAGAGAACATATTGGGATTAACGATTCTACATGTTCAAAAAAAAAAGATAATTAAATATAAAGCGTATTTGAAAAAATTCAAATTATGACTAATTCGTTCGTAATTTTCCTGTAACCTGACAACAACAACGACGACAACAACGACAACAACAATAATTTGCAACACAACGAAGGGACGTTTACATAGCCGGACGACATGCCGCAAATAATAGCTAAATTCTTACACATATGAAACCCAAGCTTAAAATGGAAGTGCACTTTGGATAATGCAGTCCTTGGTACACACAAAAGAGATGTAGCAGATATGGCTGGAATGTCTTCGGTTACTGATTTGCACGGTCAGATATGACTTGGGGCGAAACAGTAACCTGGCATCAATACTGCGATTTCGTTTTGATTATACGGAGTTACGTTTGAGGAGTATTTCCTTGTTGCAGTTTTTAACAACTATTGTAATCGCCACTGTAATAATCCTTTCTGCTATCGGCATAATGCCAGAACTGTCACTGTAATAACATTTAAATTTTGAATGACGGCCAGTAACTTCGAGGGAGTAAGTCGATTTAATCGACCCCAGTGCTCAACTAGTTCTTATTTTATCGACTTCAAAAAGATGAAAGGCAAAACCGACCGCGGCAGAATGTGAACTCAGAACGTAAAGACATAGGCACAGGAGTGGCTGTGTGATATGTAGCTTGCTTACCAACCACATGGTTCCGGGTTCAGTCCCACTGCGTGGCACCTTGGGGCAAGTGTCTTCTACTATAGCTTCGGGCTAACCAAAGCCTTGTGAGTGGATTTGGTAGACGGAAACTGAAAGAAGCCTGTCGTATATATGTATATATATATATATGTGTGTGTGCGTGTGTGTGCGTGTGCGTATGTGTGTGTGTGTGTCTGTGTGTGTGTGTGTGTCTGTGTCTGTGTGTGTCTGTGTTTGTCCCCCCCATCATCACTTGACAACCGATGCTGGTGTGTTTACGTCCCCGTAACTTAGCGGTTCGGCAAAAGTGACCGATAGAATAAGTACTAGGCTTACAAAGAATAAGTCCTGGGGTCGATTTGCTCGACTAAAGGCGGTGCTGCAGCACGGCCGTAGTTAAATGACTGAAGCAAATAAAAGAGTAAACGAGTAAACAGACGAAGTGTCGCCACCCATTTTACCGGGCGTGCTAAATATTTTGTCAGCTGGTGCCTTGAACAGTCATTGTAATAATTCATTCACTTGCAACTGGCTCGCTGTTACATACTCAGCAGAATGCATTCGTTTTGGTTTTGTGATGCCAGAAGCACATCAGTATACAGCAAATATTCTCAAGAGATGATACACAACAAATATGGACACTCACTTATCTGCGCTGTTAGGAACTGCGTTTTGCAACTATGAAATTTTGCCTCACTCTGTATTATGCTGAGTAAAAGTTTGCCATCATTGCTTCCAATACCTTGAAAGGGAAATTCGACATAAATTATGTGGAAGCTGGAAGTGTATATATGTGTGTGTGTGTGTGTGTGTGTGTGTGTGTGTGTGTGGTGTGTGTGTGTGTCTGTGTCTGTGTATGGATGCGACACCGAGTGAGAGCTTTGAATGAATGAATGCGTGGATGCTACTTACAGTATGATATCTACCTTGCTATTTGCGACCTACCGTAGATGACAATGCACTCTACCAAACAATCATTTTACGGCTTTCAGTAATTAATTCTAGTTCATTTAGTTGCTCACACTAGCACCATACTGGCCAGAGATTTTTACAAAATAATCTTAAAGTGAAGATGAAACGGTGTCCTCTTTGAGTGAGCACAATCTTATTGAACAGATAGGAAATATACCTCCTTGTCATAAATGTAGAACACAAATGCAAGAAAAAAGAAAGAGGAATAGAACAGGAGATTTCCGGTCAATATTGAGATGTCCGAAAAAAGGGTGCCAAGCATATCGCTCAGTTCGGGAAGGAAATCAGTTTTTCCACTATACCGATATAAATGGGATGATCAATAGCAGATTGTGTGTGTGTGAAATTTTAGAATTAGCGCACTATTTTATTCACGAAATTCCGATAAGTACTACAGTAACCTTTACTGGAAAGTCGCCTAATACTGTTACAGACTGGTTTACTATGTGTTGTGAAGTTTGTAGCGTGATAATATCACACCAAACGCGGGGTCAAACGATTGACACAGGAAAATCTCAGAGAATTCTGATGCAGAACTTACAAATAAGAAGAACCATGGGGCACGCATAGATGGACACTGGGGTTTTTGTCTGAAAATTGGCTTGATTGTCAGTACTTTTATGTTCAACGAAGAGATAGGGACACTTTGATTCCTATCATAGAACGTGAATGTAAGCTTGGCTCTGTGATCCGGTCTACCGTTGCTTAAGGAATATCGGTCATCAGCACAAAACCGTCAAGTGAATTATGTGGACCCGACATTAGAAATTATATACAAGTTAGTGAGCGATTGTGACTTGATGTCAAGATTGAAATACTCAAAAAAAAAAAAAAAAGGCGTGCCTACTCAACATTTTCTATCACATTTGGATCATTATTGTTGGAAAAGGCTCAGGAAAAACGATGGCATGTTCATTGCTTTTTTAAATATCAGATCAGTTTACAAACATTAAAATCAATATTTGATGAATTTTATTTTGTATAATACGGTGTTAATGATTTAAGGAGTTAATGATTTTAAATAAATTTTACACTACAAACTGTTTATTATGCTCCTTTGCTTCTGTAGAATAAATGTTTAATGAATTTTAACGCATTTCATACAACCAATGATTAGCAGATATCATACTGTAGTAGAAAATGGATGGTAGATGTCATACTACAGTAGCACCAATGCGTGTTTATAAACACACACACACACAGAGTCTGTGTGCACACAACACAACATGAAACAAAATACGTTCCTAACACTCCGACGTGAATCGTATTCACTGCAAGTTTTTATTTTTGAGAACTAATTTCCCCTATAGACAAATATTCGTTTCAAATTTTGGCACCAGGTCAGCAATTTCGAGGAAGAGTGCAAGTCGATTAGATCGACCCCAGTTTTTCAACTCGAACTTACATTATCGACTCCGAGAGGTATGAAAGGCAAAGTCGGCCTCGGCGGAATTTGAACCCAGAACTTAAAGATGGACGAAATGCCGCTAAGCATTTTGTCAGACATACTAACAATACAGTTAGCTCCCTGACATTTCCCTTAGAGATACTGTGTGTAATACACCAAGTTACAACTTACATAAACGGACTACCAGACCAATAACCAACAATGGTATTGTTCTCCAGCTGCGATAGAAGATAAATAAAGGTATAATACATATAATTAGAAGGCTTCCATTTCTGCAGCCTATCTACAAAATAGGAGTAGTGTAAACTAGCTTTATAGCCCATAGGAGATGACTTAAAAGTCTCACTGTAATTTTAATTGCATTTGCTGTAACCAACACTGAACCCACTCTGTACTGCATTCTATTGTTAATAGTAACACTATTCCTCAATAGGCACACATTGTAATATACGTTTCAAGCTATTTAAAACATATTCAGCATCAAGGGTTCACTTAAGCTAGCCTTTGAGACATTCGAAAGATAGGTTATTCGACAATATCTCTTCTTGGCAGAATTTTGTGCATTTACTGAAACTCATTGTCATTGATATTCAAGAGTGATTCCCTGAGAACGTTAATCGCTATCATATGCATGAATACCTGCAGATGTAGCCTGCTCCCTTCTTTATAGTTTTCTGCTCTTTAACTATAATTGCGGACAATATGTTGGTGTGTAGCTACACACACACACACACACACACACACAGAGTTTGTAGAACAGTATGAAACAAAACAAAACACGCAAGTTCAAAAAATGTATATAATAAAGATATATATATGTGTGTGTGTGTGTGGTGTGTGTGTGTGTGTGTAAGTATATGCATGTTTGTGTTATATGTGCGTGTATGCATGTTTTACGCTTGAATTTCCAGAG
>NC_043001.1:56710082-56775082 GCF_006345805.1 Octopus sinensis
TATTCATATTAGTCGAGTAGATCAACCCCAGTGCTCAGCTGGTTCTTATTTTACCGACTCCGAAAGGATGAAAGGCAAAGTCGATCTCGCCGGAGTTTGAACCCAGAATGTACAAACAGACGAAAAGCCGCTAAGCATTTTGCCCGGCGTGCTTCACCATTCTGCCAGCTCGCTGCCCTATCCATCTATCCATATTAAGCACACTGCATAAACATGTATTGCATGTCAGGTTGCTTTGAGGATCGCTTGAGTGCTCCTGTCAGCATATAATCAAACACAACCTGTTACATGTTCCTTATGTAGGTGACTAAACCAACAGCCCTCCAGGCTAATCTGAGAAAGAATGTTGCTAGTAAAGCAGCTGGATAAAAGAAATGATGGAAAATGCATATGCTTATAGAATATCTAGAAACGTTTATCTCCACTTAAAAGTAGATGGTCCATTAGAACAAACTGTTTAGCGTTAGTTGCCATGGGCGAAACTCACATATTGGCTTTTTGGTGCAAAATGCACTCCTGTTTCCATTGCTAATAAGGAGATAAATCCCCACTACCTCAAGCACTGAGACCACCAGATCATGTGACTTCGACCTTGTTTGTTCTAGTTAAAGATGGACAGTCGACTGCTAGAAACAGCAGCGATTCATCTCCCCGCCATTATTATACATTGAGTGCCAGAACAGACGCTGGTGTTACTTGAGGACATAGAATACTCGATAAAGCGAACGATCGTGCTGTAAGAGCACCCAGGTTGTGTTTGAAAACCCTGATTCAAACTCGTGCTTTGCTTAAGTACCAATGGTTAAGAACAATAGGAAATGAAATGATTAAAATAAAATTCGAGGTCTTTAAATAGCAGTTTCGTTTAATTTTTTCTGCTATCAGAAAATTCTATCCTTACACAAAAATTAGATCTTGTGCATTGAAAGCTCAATTCGCAATAAACAAAACTACGTACATGTACCTTTGTAGAATGTGGTATTCTTACCTTGTGATCGTTTTCAAATTCTTCGTCGATGAAGTTTCTGGTAACTAGTGACACTGTAAATGGTTCGAAGAATGCAAGCAAAATTTCACACAGAGATAGACTAGAGCGAAAGAGTTACTTTTGTTCATCGTATTGAGATTCATCATGAAACACACGCAGATGAGCACGCATACATGCACACATACACAAGCACACACATACACACATTCATAAATACAAGTTATTCTCTTTTCTAAAGCCATGTGAACCTCTATTTAAGGAAGTATTCAGCATATATTAATGCATAGTTCAAGATACTCGATGTTCAGATCAGCAATGTCCACGCCTATCTATCTATCTATCTATCTATCTATCTATCTATCTATCTATCTATCTATCTATCTATCTATCTATCTCTCTCTCTCTCTCTCTCTCTCTCTCTCTCTCTATATATATATATATATATATATATATATATATATATATATATGTATGCATATGTGTGTGTGTACGGATATGTACATGCACGCTAATGCATATACATATATTTCTATATATATAAATATATTTCTATATGTATTCATATGTCTCTATCTATCTATACGCACCCCATCACATTATTATTATTATTATTATTATTATTATTATTATTATTATTATTATTATTATTATTATTATATGCAATTCAAAGTTTAAATTATTTGCTCTATTTTATTGCTTTAAGATGAAATGTTACTGGGAATTATATATCCAATATTTCAATGATATCAGATCTTCAATTTATGATCGGAATAAACGAGCATGTATATCTACACACATGGACATATACTTTACGCACACTTCAGAAACATACGCAGTCACATGCACAGTGAAATACTTACACAGAGAAATAAATAGATACATATATCGAGATATATTCAACTACATATATGTCCATACTGATATTTATGATCAATGAAGAAGAATATTTTCTCCTTATTTTAATTTGTCTCGCTCCCTAGTTTAATCTCTTTCCCATTCTTTCTCCCTCAATCTACCTCTTTCCCTCCCTCTCTCTCACTTTCACCCTCTTTCTCCTTATTCTTTATGTCATCAATTGAATTTTCACAACGCCTACTAGGGAAAGAGTGGTTTTATATACGCAAGACACAAACACACATATTCTCTCGCTTTTTCACACACTCACACATACTTAAATACACACTTAAATACACATTTATAAAATTTTATTATCACTATTCAAGTTTCAAATATTCGCTAGAATGCGTTCAAACTCAGAACCCAACTAGAATTGTGACGAATAGTAAAATCGCTGCACATTTGGCAATCATTTTCTTATGTCACCACTGATAAAGAATCTTATAATAGCATATACTAAAATGTGTGACATATTTCCCCTTTTCTTTATCTATACGTTCCAAGCCAATCGGAAGTAGTTTTCTTTCTTCAAAATTCACAGCACTTGTTTGTCCGAACGGATTATTGTGATATAACTGACATTGAAAGGGTTGTGGATGAAACAGTACTTCCCAACCTCAAGGTCCCGTGTTCAATCTTCTACTATAAGCTTTGGCTGACCAAAGCCTTGTGAGTGGATTTGGTTCAGGGAAACTGTCGTACATACATACAGACATGCATACATGCATTATATGTAATATATATATATATATATATATATATATATATAATATATATATATATATATATAGATATATATATATATATATATAATATATATATATATAATGTATGCATGTCTGTATGTACTGGGGTAAATTCTTCCGACTAAAAGTCTTCAAGGCCCAGCATGGCAGCAGTTTAATGACTGAAATGATTAAAACCAATATATATATGGGTGGAATTCACAAAAGACGAAGACAGGTGGTGTAGACAACAAACAGATGTTTAACGCTTAGTTTAACGCTCAGGAAGTGAAAAAGACGTTAATGTTTCGAGCCTACGCTCTTCCACCGAAAGGAACACAGAAAGAAACAAGGAGAGAAAATAAAGAATGTGTAGTAGCTACCGATCTATCATGGCGAATGACATATATATATATATATGTATGTGTGTGTGAGTGTGTGTATTTATATATATAATATATACATACACAACACACACACACACACACATATATATATATATATATATATTATATATATATAATATATATATATATATATATATATATAATATTACATTATATAATTAGGGCTTAGTAAAATAAATTACTTTGCCACATACTGAACTTAGTAGAAATAGCAACCAAAAAAATTTTTTTAGCCATTTCTACTACTTAAAGAAAATTTCTCTCAGATAATGTTTACTCCAGACAGCTCACGAAGGTTTGGAGGTAAATACAGAAAAATATCACAAGTACATAGATCGTTTGAGTACGTCAACGTTTCAAGATTAGCCAAATAAAATCAACATTTCTTTCGTCAGCTCAAAATTTCTTAATTTGGATTTGGAAACACTAAAAAGAAGGAACTTTACCTCTCGCGAACTTGTCGCTTCAAATGAACCAGCTCCAACTGAAGTGCCAACAAATTCAAAATGCGCAGGCGTAAATTTCTGCACTCCTTTTCCACTCACGTGGTCTATCTAGCAAACATTATATTTTAACCGAGAGAACTTAGTAGAAATAGCAGCCAAAAAAATTTTTTTAGCCATTTCTACTACTTAAAGAAAATTTCTCTCAGATAATGTTTACTCCAGACAGCTCACGAAGGTTTGGAGGTAAATACAGAAAAATATCACAAGTACATAGATCGTTTGAGTACGTCAGCGTTTCAAGATTAGCCAAATAAAATCAACATTTCTTTCGTCAGCTCAAAATTTCTTAATTTGGATTTGGAAACACTGTCTGGAGTAAACATTATCTGAGAGAAATTTTCTTTAAGTAGTAGAAATGGCTAAAAAAATTTTTTTGGCTGCTATTTCTACTAAGTTCAGTATGTGGCAAAGTAATTTATTTTACTAAGCCCTAATTATATAATGTAATATTTTGAATTTGCCTTAAATGGTCCTTTTACATACTGAACACTTGGTGAAATTGATTAATTAATTTTACCCTCAATTGTTGATATTATAATTCATTTCTCTCTGTCATACTGCCTTGGTTCTCGCGGTTAAAATATAATGTTTGCTAGATAGACCACGTGAGTGGAAAAGGAGTGCAGAAATTTACGCCTGCGCATTTTGAATTTGTTGGCACTTCAGTTGGAGCTGGTTCATTTGAAGCGACAAGTTCCTTCTTTTTAGTGTTTCCAAATCCAAATTAAGAAATTTTGAGCTGACGAAAGAAATGTTGATTTTATTTGGCCAATCTTGAAACGTTGACGTACTCAAACGATCTATGTACTTGTGATATTTTTCTGTATTTACCTCCAAACCTTCGTGAGCTGTCTGGAGTAAACATTATCTGAGAGAAATTTTCTTTAAGTAGTAGAAATGGCTAAAAAAATTTTTTTGGCTGCTATTTCTACTAAGTTCAGTATGTGGCAAAGTAATTTATTTTACTAAGCCCTAATTATATAATGTAATATTTTGAATTCGCCTTAAATGGTCCTTTTACATACTGAACACTTGGTGAAATTGATTAATTAATTTTACCCTCAGTTGTTGATATATATAATATATATATATATATAATATATATATATATATATATGAAGAAATGATGATGATAATAAAAAGCAAACGAAAGCGAAGCCAAGTAGAAGTATTTGTTTCATTATCTCAGCATGTATAATGAAGTTAATGGACTTTCCAAGGATGTTGTCCTTATAAACCCAGGCCAAACCTAAGTGAATATATATCATGAAAATTATTCCAGCTGTGTTAATTTCTCATCTTTAAATGCATGAAACAAAAAACAACTAAACAAAGACACAGCATTATCAAATATATTCTTTTATTTCAGACAGTAGGTGTAATTTGAGAGAGGACCTCTTGACTGTCATTTCTAGCACGCTTAACGACCGTGTAGAAACATCTTCATTAACTAGCGTTTTCGTTGTTGTAAAACCCCTGTTAGTCCTTGATCCTGCAGACTTGAAATGACCAAAGTCATTCCAAGTGTGACTAATCAGACTTGTTTGCTATTATCTACCTCTGTATTATCTAATAATTCTTCCTTCTTGTTAAGATTATGGAATACAATTTCGAGGAAATTTCGCTGCTATTTTTAACAGATCAATGGACCACGTACAGGATCCCTTGTTGGCTCGAATATTTGCTTTGTTTTGCTGCGCTTTTTATTTTTTATTATATGCTTGTGTATGTTATCTTCCATTTAGCGTAATGCAAATATTATGTAACAGAACAAAAAAAGAAACAAACCCCAATTGGAAAAAAACAACAGCGATGACAAGATTTGTGGAACATGAAGTAGAAATCTGACTCGGTGATGGAGGTAATTCAGCAGAAAATAAAGATATAAAAGAAAAAGAAAAGAATCAGTCGATAAATGAATATATATATACAACAACAAATATATTTCGCAAGAAATACCATTTTCCCCATTCAAGTGCCGTTATGCAACGAGAAATTCAGCAACTTAACTGAAATGACTTTCTTGCTGCCAAACTAAACATTTACCAAATCGAGTAAGTGAGTCATTGATGTGACACAAATGTTAGTAGAATGCCTATTTAAGAGCGTGTCTACTGTAGCTGGTTTGTTTCTGAGTTCAGAAGAACACACTTCGCACCACATCTGTCAGAAATACATCAAACAAGATCTGTTGAACTTGTGCATAACAAAATAATGCAAATGCATCAGCATGCACGCATGCATGTATGCATGCTGATGCCTGAACGTGCAGATACATTCCTTTGTTAATTGTGTAAGAGGGGAAAAATCCCAAATACGCATGTTAATGTACACAGCAATTTGTGTGTGACTGTGTGTCTGTGTGTCTGTGCGCCTCTATGCCTGCGTGTGCAACCACTGCTGTTTGCATATACATATATAATCACACATACATGCATACATACATACATACATACATACATACATACATACATACATATAATACAATACATATGTACATACTTACATACATGTGTGTCTATATATGTATATACGTATGAACGTGTGTATGTACATATGTATACAGGCATTTATGTTGGCACACACATCCATACATACACACACACACACACAAACGTATATATATGTTATACATATGTACAGAGAAAGAGAGACAAAGAGATAGAGAGAGAGAAAGAGAGAGGAAGATGGATGTAGATGTAAAATCCATATACATACACTCATACGTAAATACATTCGTAATATGTATTATGTAATATATACATACATACATACATACACACACACACCACACACACACGCACACACACACACACACACACACACACACACACACACATATATATAGTAAGGATTATTTGCCAACGTAACGTGGCAGTCCAGGTTAGGATGAATGCTACTGCTATTTAACCCCAGGAAACATCGTCTCCATCTGGCAATACGACACATTATCTGTGTCCTTGAAATATAGGGACACAGATAATGTGTCATATAGCCAGCTGGAGAAGATGTTTACTGGGGATAAATAGCAGTAATATTCGTCCTAACCAGGACTGCCACGTTATGTTGGCAAATAACTTTTACTCTAGAGTACTGTTACTGCATGTCTCTCGTTGAGAGATTTACAAATAGTAATTATGCTTATATATATATATATATATATATATATATATATAATATAATATATAAATCTTCGTGTGACGCGTAACTTATCTTTAAATATCACAATGTACGCTTGTGTATGTTGGTGTTTGTACATCCTATTAAAACATTATATTCCGCTGCTTATTTTGCTTCTATCTCAAGCTCATGTATGATGATAGAGACAGTTTAAGTAATTAAAAGACACATGCACTGTTTTATTCAATTTTAATAGGCGCAGGAGTGGCTGTGTGTTAAGTAGCTTGCTTACCAACCACATGGTTCCAGGTTCAGTCCCACTGCGTGGCACCTTGGGCAAGTGTCTTCTACTATAGCCTCGGGCCGACCAAAGCCTTGTGAGTGGATTTGGTAGACGAAAACTGAAAAGAAGCCCGTCGTATATATGTATATATATATATATATGTGTGTGTGTGTGTGTGTGTGTGTGTGTGTGTGTGTGTATGTGCGTGTGTGTGTTGTGTGTGTGTGTGTGTGTGTGTGTGTGTGTGTGTGTGTGTTTGTGCGTTTGTGTCTGTCCCCCTCCAATATCGCTTAACAACCGATGCTGGTGTATTTACGACCCCGTAACTTAGCGGTTCGGCAAAAGAGATCAATGGGATAAAAACTAGGCTTACAAAGAATAAGTCCTGGGGTTGATTTGCTTGACTAAAGGCACTGCTCCAGCATGGCCGCAATGAAATGACTGAAACAAGTAAAAGAGTAAAAGAGTAAAAATTTCACAATTAGATAAAATCAATTAAGGTGAGATTTCAACTTTGAACTTAAAGAGTTAAACAATGTAAAACATGTTCTTTCGAGTATACCACCAATCTTATTATTAATAACATTAATTAGTACTAATTGTAAGCAAGTGTATCTTTGGTCATTGGTTTCCAACAGTCGACGATTAGTTTGTAACAATTCTAATTGTGAGAATTGGAAGAGAGCGTATATAACTGGAAGGAAGAAATAACACAAGAGATTTTGTTTGCCGAGCACCGGTTTTTCGGTTATCTCCCCGTGTTTATACCGTTTCCCGATAAACAATCGCGCACGTGCACACGCTCAAGCAGACACTCATGCGCTTATGCGTACATCAAAAGATCAAAGGTCTTTACTGAGCCATAGATTAATACCATTTTTTAAAAATTCTGGGTCATATACGTTAATCCACTGGACAGGAAGTCCGTTCCTCGCATGATTACTCATGTGTATCAGCTGAATGTACTGGAGCTTCACAGAAAGATGTGTAGGTATCGAAACCAGAATATTACGACCATGAGTGCGACAACCTAACCACTTAGCCATGCACCTTCACCACGCAGGCCTGAGAGTAACTCTTTTTCAAACATTATATTGCTTGGTCTATAACCTTATATTGTTTTGTCGCAGGAGTTACTCAGTTATTAAAGTAGACCCAACATAAGCTCTCTAATTTGCTAAAATACATTATTCAAATAAGCTGTAGATATACAGTATATTATATTTCAGTGAAGCTGTGAGAAGCATTATCGAACTGAAAGCCCTAGCCTGTGAGTGTGTTTATTCACACACATTTATATGTATATATACACACATACATATATGTATATTTTCATGCATACATGCGTATACATATTCTTCCCTTATTTTTAATAAGAAAATTTGATTAAATTTGAACATTACCGTGTCTTCAATATAACAGACACAGAGGCATATGTGTATGTATGTATGTATGTATGTATGTATGTATGTACGTACGTATGTATGTATGCATGCATGTATGCACGTATGTATGTATGTGTATGTGTGTGTGTGTATATATATGTATCTATAAAAGTCTCTCTCCACACATCCACAACATACACGCACAAACACACACACACAGACACACACACATGAGTATATTAGTCAGTTGATCGTGAAAGAGGCATTATAAGCATCAAAGAACACACAAAAACTGCTGCATTCACTTTTCGATATTTCCTTGCAGTTTTATTTATGATAACAAAATGTTTCGCTGTACGTCTGGGACTACTTGATTGCTTCTTTCGAAATAAGCTACTAGTGAGTTTTATAACCCCTGGGATTTTTTCCCGTTCTCTAGATTTCTTTTTTTTATATTTTTAATTAATAATTTTTTTTCTTTTATTGTACCATAATGGTTAAATATATCAAATTTTCCAGAATACAATGTTAATAGTCATGTATTGAAAGGAGATATTACAAGCGTCGTTCGAAGCAATTTAAATATACATGTATATATATGGCAGTCGATGTCTTGATACATTCAAAATCAACACCCACGAGGAATATACGTTTTACTAGTAATATATAGTGGGAAAAGAAGGAATAATGATAATGATCTGAATAAATAAATGAACGCAAAATATAAATGCAGATACTACAGAGAGAATCCAACCCGAAAGTAATATAAAACTATTTTGTCAAAGAGTTCGAAGAGCGGTAATTTAGAAAGACCCACGGTTTCAAAGATTGAACCGGAAATAGAATACAGAAGGAAAGAAATCCCTGTAAGGTTATAAAATCTTCTTAGTCATTGGTTTTCATCAAATGCAGTGGTATTTTGGCAGTGATAAAGGTCAGAGCAGTACAATGTTATTATTTGGGAAGATAAAGAGACGCGCATGCCTGTGCACACGTACACGTTATATGTGTGTGTGTGTGTGTGCATGTGCGTGTATGTGTGTGTGTGTTTGTGTTTGTATGCATGTATGTATTTATGTATGCATGCAAGTACGTTAAGGTCAGTGAAAGAGTGTAAAACTTCGCTATACAATGGTAGAGCATAGTAATAATATATTTGGACTGAGTGGACACATGTTTATTGTAGAATTTCTCTGATATCAATGTCAATAAAACGGTTTCAGTTTATTGTATTCAATGAAACTCCAACAGGCAATTGAATCGGCCTTAATACTTTATATACATATACATACATGCGCAAATGCCACGTGAGAAGAAGCGTTGTAAGAAGTTTAAGGAAAGGAGACAATAACAATATAGGCTCGTTTTTTCTTTCCCCTCTCAACAATGATAGCTCGGTAAACAGTTCTTACGTGGAGAGAGACTACCCATTTTATTTAATACGAAGACATGGCAAATCTTCTCCAAATTTATTCCCTTTTACTCAACAGATTCCCCAACTAAAATGCACACACGCCAAGTACGAAAACACCTTTGCTTACTTTAAGCCAATAATTCTCTTCCATAAGCTAGGCATTGTACTACAGATAGAGCTTGCTCCGATACTCAACAAACTCTCTCCAGGATATATCTTAGTCATGAGAAACTCGTTTCAGTGCGTCTTATTTCTCCTAAATGGGTAATCCATCTGAACCTGCCAACTGCCACCCTCTTGAATACAATTTCAATATCTCAAAATTAATGGAGACAGGAATAAACAGTTGAGTTCTCCAGAAATTTAATTCTGTCTGTCTTTCTCAACGACAACCAGTGTCACTTATGTAATGCGCGAACCACTGGAAATTTACACCTTCACCCTCTAGTTGGGTGACACCTCAGTGAAATTCGATAAATATAACATTGTTGCTCAACATCAATGGTTTCTTGCTATGTGTGACATGTGTTTCTCCTATGAAACCCACCTGCTTGTGGGCTCAAACCGTATCTCAACACTTGGAATAATATCTTCCAATCAGACGGCACAATAGCGGCCTAGATTGACGGAACTATTTCTTTTCCACACTCTACGAATTCTTATGAAACCCAGGCGCAGCTTTGTCCTCTACTAATTTCATCCCTTTTAAAACTCTTAATGGTAAAAGCAAACATTAATCTTGAAACGTGCTTGACATTGCTGCTACACTGATCAAATAGCATTACTCTATATTCAATAAAAGTACATTCGATCATACAATACATACGTACTTTTTCAATTCACCCGCTCTCCAGGAACGTATCACTTATATTGCCGAAAGTTTTGTACAATAACGAAACAATAAGGTAAAATCGTACAACTTCCTGAAACCCAAGCCCTTTGCTTTAAAGAAATGATAAAATATGCTCAAACTGTAAATAAGAACAGAGAAAGAAAAAAGTTAACATGATACAGGACCCTTTATCCTGAAGTTAGACATATATATTAACAAGTACTTCCTTAAATTAGTCAGAAGACACTTAGCTGCTTGTCTAACAATATGTGTATGTGCATGATGGTAACTGTGTATATTACCATGGCATTACTATATATAAAATATAGGTAAATGTGTATAAATTCACGTATACATATATTTTTGTGTGTATATGTATATATATATATATTTACGTATATATACATCTAAGTATGTTTGTACATGTATGCATACATCTGAAACAGAGTTATTTACTATGTTTACTATTTGTAAGCTGTAACTGTGGTGATTGCACAAAATAAGAAAACATCCAATTGTTCTGCTAAATAAACAATAAAACAAATAGAAATCATATGTTTCTTTAGATGATATTTGCCAACTCATCAGATTACATAAGCCCTTAATCTTCAGCTATCTAGAGATATATTGAATTAAATCGTTACACACACTTGTACATGTGTATCCTTCCCTCTATGTATGTATGTATGTATGTATGTATGTATGTATGTATGTATGTATGTATGTATGTATGTATGTATGTATGCATGAATGTGCGTATATCTATGTATATACATCTCTCTCTCTCTTTATATATATATAAATATATATATATATATGCATACAAACGTACATACACACACGCGCGCGCGCACACACACATATATATATTACGGAGGGGGATCGCTAAGCAGTCATAATTGAAATTGCAATGTTATTATCAGTCCGAATATGTTTGATGCACGTTCGAACTGGGGAACAATCTACTCACTGTCTTTTGTCTCGGAGAATATGTCTCACTTTCTGACAAATGGTGTGTATACATCTAGATCAGCTCGCAGCGCCATCTACTTAGAGTGTGAGATGCTAGCATTTCGGAGTAGTTATCTCCTCATCCGTCACAGACACTAGGCAGACGACACTAAAGCGTAAGAGAGGCAATCTCTTAATTCAGCACGTAGTGTCGTCATAAACTTAAACTAATAATATGCTTCATAAACACCAAAAACTCAAAATCTATTTATGAAAAGCGCTTCACAAACATGAAAAGCCGCGAAAAACATGTTAATGATTAATATATCCACAATTTTGTCTGTAAAATTGCGAGTTGTAAACTTCAGAATTCCAACTGTTATAGAAGACAAACATACTTGTTCGCTCTGACGCAGGCTCTCTATGCATTTACACCAGTAATTCTTATCTACTTTACTCTACTGGACCTCTTTAAGCACTCGTCATGTATTAAAAATGATCTTACTGTATTTTTTGTAACTAATGTTATTGAGAAGTGTGTAAAAATTTGAAATATTTTGTGTACAGATATAACAATTGAAATAAAAAAAAAAACTACAACGAAATGCAGCAACATGTCACTACTGAGAATCAGAATGGTTAATGAAAAAAAAAACAACCCGTCGGTGGGAATGTTTATGAGGAGGTGCTGAAAAGTTCCTGGCTTTAATGGTGTTGCGAAAGGCCTTGTTGGAGGCCCAACCTTCCAAGTTCTGTTACAGAGCTTAGAAAGACTGAAAGGATGCTACAATTAGTGTGTGAATCTGAGAGGGGAATATGTTGAATAAAACCATAATTAACTGATCTTCATGTATTTACTTTTACCCCTTGTCTTTATGAATTCAACCTGTAAATAAAGCTACGGAAATGCTAAGACTCATTTCAATTCTAGAAAATGCGGTTGTAAAAGTCTGGTAAATGTCGCATATGAAATTAGGAATTTATTATCACAAACTATTTGCCAAAAACTAACAGAAATACAAAATATGTAAGATGAAAGCGAGAAAACCTGAACACAGGGGTATATTTCATTGTCCTGTATTTCACTGAAGTAATACGGAATGAAGTATTTTGCTCAAAAACACAACACTTCGTCCGATCGAGGAATCGAAACCACAAACTTATTTTCGTGAGTGCAGCATCTAACTACTGAACCACGTACATACATAGGTACTCACACACATGCATACATATACATGTAATTCAGCATACATACATACATTAGTACGTTTATATATATACATGTATATGTATATACACACATATACACATAACTAAGGTAACTAACTGTAAGGAGAGATATTCAGATGCAACCATAGTCATACGACTGGACACAGACACGCAATCGTTTTACTTAGAAAGAGAGAGGGGGGCGAGAGATAGGGGGAGAGAGAAGGGGGTTGATGGGGTGGGGTTGTAGTGAACTAGTAAACATTTCTTCTATTCAGAAAACTTTATATATGACAATTAAATCGAACATTCACTCTCCTGCAGCAGTTCTCGCTCTTAGAGCCGCTATATTCACCCTAAAATCTGTACAATACCATGTCACTTTCTTCCCTACCAGTTTCTCGCTTCCATCTCTGCCATCTCTGCCAAGAAACCACTGCCTATTATATACTTTAGCATGGACATCACAATCACTTCTTTAGTAAGCGTAATGGAAATCCTGGTGTTCCATATTATTATGTTTAGCATTTTTATTTTATCTTGTTTCGTTTGTTTTTGACTCTCTCTTCTTCTCTCCTACAATACTAGCTGTCTCTCACGTACAAGATTTCTGACGAACCTATTCCCTATCTCTCTCTCTCTCTCCCCCATCTTTATGGCCATGACTCTATTTCACAATCTCACTCTTACCTTTTTCCTATACTTATCTAACTCTTCTTCATACCCCTCTATCAGCAGGTAACTTTGTCTCCCTTTATTTCTCTTTCGTTTTAACTGTTTTTTCTTTATCACGATCTGTCACTTTCTGTCTTATTTGTCTCTCTGTTTCTCTGTCTGACTGTCAGTCTCACTCTCTCTCCCTCTCCCTCTCTCTTTGTATATATTTCTAGTTCCCTTTCATCTCTCCTTTCTTTATTTCTTTATTTATACCTCCTTCTTTTCCCCTCTTTGCGTCACTTTCATCCTCGTGCTTTCTTTACATCTAATTTCATTTTTTCTGTGTGTATCTCTTTCTCTTTCTTCGTTTCTTTCTCTTTCTTTGTCTTTCTTCGTTTCTTTCTCTTTGTTTCTCTCTCTCTTTCTCTCTCTTCCCTCTCTTTCTCTTTTGTCTGTCTCTCCTTCTTTCTCTACTTAATTTTTTTTTCGCTACGCCATTGTAGCAGTATCAGCAACACTGAAACAGTCGACGAATACCTCAGATAAGACGTGCTCAGAATTAACGCAAATAAATAGACATAAAACAAAGACACATGGACAAAGAAAGAGATGGTACGCAGGAAGTGAGAAGAGAAGGAACGGGTGGACTGAATTTCTGATTTGATCAAGGTGTCATGGGAATGCTTACTGTTACAAATCACTTGCACCCACCACTACTGTCTATAAAAGCCTCTGAATGAACATCTATAGGGCCACTAGGCTTGCTAGAAATAGCAGCCGAAACTCTTTTGAGATGATTAGGAAATATCGGTGAAAAGTAGTCCTAGTGTAACCCTTAAAAAGTCATAACTGGGAGTTTTATTATTTTATTCTTTTACTTGTTTTAGTAATTTGCGGCTATGCTGGAGCACTGCTTAAAGGGTTTTAGTCGAACAAATCGACCCCAGGACTTATTCTTTGTAAGCCTAGTATTTATTCTATCGGTGTCTTTTGCCGAACTACTAAGTTACGAAGACGTGAACACAACATCGGTTGTCAAAAGACGGTAGGGGGTCAAATACAAACACACATTCATAAATACATACATATATATTTACGACAGGTCTCTATTCAGTTTCCGTCTGCCAAATCCACCCACAAGGCTTTGGTCAGCTCGAGGCTATAGTAGAAGACACTTGCACAAGGCGTCACGCAGTGGGACTGAACCCGGTACCATGTGATTGGGAAGCAAGCTTCTTACCATATAGCCAGGCCTATGCCTATTTGTTAATTTTCTTCCAACTATTTGAAGTTTTTCAAATTTTCACCTGATTATTTTTGAAAAAGTAGTTCAGTTGTAGTTTTGTATCATGATAATCGCTTACGTATTTTTGTGTGTGTGTGTTATGAAGAAGCTACAGGCATATATTTTTTATACTGATTTACATTGGTTTCAAATTTTTAGGTCAAGGCCAGCAATTTTGAGCAAAAGGATGAGTCGATTACATTGAACCCAGAGTTCGGCTGCTTTCTATTTTATCGATCTCGAAAGGATGAAAGGCAAAGTCGATCACGGTGGCATCTGAACTCAGAACGTAAAGACGGACGAAATGCCGCTAAGCACTTTGTACGACGTGCTAACGATTCTATTCGTTTGCCATGGATATCAGCGAACACAAACCTTTATATACTCTCTGGACCTGTCGGAAATAGTGGCAAAATCTTCCTTAAACTACACCATGACAGTTAAAAAGCAATGGACGAAACAGTGTGCCACAACACCGTTTATTTCCTAGCTTGAGGGAAGCTCAAGTGGTTTCTCCTTGTTGATTGTTAATACGAGCATTTTAAGGGAATTTTTACCGATGTAAATCTTTTATCAAACACACGACCCACGAAAGATTGTAAACAAAGTTTAAACACCAGAATTTTCTTTTGTCTTATAAGTTTTACTTATTTCAGTCAATAGACCGCAGCCATGCTGGAGCATCGCCTAGAAGGGCTTTTAGTCAAATGAATCAACCCAAGTACTTATTTTTGTTAAGCCTGGTACTTATTCTATCGATCTCTTTTGCCTAGCCGCTAAGTTACGGGGATGTAAAAACACCTACACCAGTGGTGGGAGACACGCACGCACACACACACACACATACACACACACATACGACGCGCTTCTTTCAGTTTTCTTCAACCAAACCCACTCACAAGACACTTGCTCAACTTTCCACACAATGTGACTAAACCTGGAACCATGTGGCCAGGAAGCAAGCTTCTAACCAGACAGCCACACCTGCGCCTTTATCATAAGAAAAATGAAAGTATATTTAATATAGATTTGCTGTGCCCTGTAAGTCTTTCGAGAGTCGTGAGTTCGATCAAAAAATATATCTGTGGCACAGTATTTCGTCCTTTTTGTTTAGTTTAGCTGTTAAACTTTGCTTCCAATATATGTGGATAGCGAGTTCGATAA
Organism: Octopus sinensis; assembly: GCF_006345805.1. Lineage (NCBI taxonomy): Eukaryota > Metazoa > Mollusca > Cephalopoda > Octopoda > Octopodidae > Octopus > Octopus sinensis. Next base: position 56,725,906 of record NC_043001.1, read on the forward strand.
AAAAAAAATTACACACATTGGAAATTCACTTTAATTTAAATGTTATGAATGACACGCAATATGTAGAAAGCACTTGGGCCTGCCTGAAGCGAAGAAGCTAATGGGAACATTTTTCTTCCAACTATAAAATTCTAGTCTGAAAATTTTCAAAAAGTCTACTAGTAATGTAGTTTTGCATGTTGATGGTAAATATTGCATTCCTTACTTTGGAAAATTAATAATAAAGAAGTTAGAGGCATTTAAATATAGATATTTTTAACCAATGTATTTCAAGCAAGTGTCTTCACAGCGGAAGTCGAAACTTTTTGCTTATGCTACTGTGGGTAAAAAAAACCCCGGCAAATACTAGGTTTTATAAGGAGGAATTAGTCATTGGTATCATTACCACAAGAGATTATAAAAGTTACGGGAGATCTGCGCAGAAAATTTGTTCCGCAATACAATAATGATTGGTGGTGGTCCCAGCAGAACTGTTGAAATAGACGAAACTTTAGTTTCGAGGAGAAAATACAACAACCAATTATCGAATGCTATCCGAACAGTGGATTTTCGGTGTGTCGCGAAACTCGAGAAGTTCTTTTTTCTTTATTTTTGCTGTACCTTCTCGAGATCGTGACACATTTGAAGATTGCATTTGACAACCAATTCTGCAAGGAACAACAGTGACCTGAGACGTGCATACTCGCATATGCCTGCGATACCTATATTCACCATACAACCAAGCTCACCGTACAACTGTGAAACACAGCGTTAAATTTGTAAACTCGCAAGACGGAACTCATGCACAAAATGTGAAGGAATAAACGGTGCTGTGGAACTCATCGTTCTACAATGAATTCATCTCTGCGAGTTTATGTGGCACCGCAGGTATGAAAAATGCGATCTCTCTGAAATAGACACAGTTTAACTTTATCATTGTTTTTTGATATTGATAGTCAATATGTTTTTGTTTAATTTTGGTGGTTAATTCTAGCGGGTCGAAAGCAAGTGCTGTGACTCTTACAATAATACTATTAGTCAATTATGGGGATGTACTTGCATAACAAGTGACCTGATCTGAGATCTTGTGCTGGAACGAAAACAATTTCAGCGTGGAAGGTATTTATAAGCCATTTAAGAAATACACAAAAACCGTTCGATTCATTTCAACATTTAATTTGTGAAAATATTTTCGTCATTTTGAAACCGTGACCTGTTCACTGACAAACTTCCGTACTGCATCTGATGTAGTACGAAATTTTGTCAGTGAACAGGTCGCGGTCTCAAAGCGACGAAAATATTTTGATAAATTAAATGTTGAAGTGAATCGAACGGTTTTTGTGTATTTCTTAAATGGCTTATAAATACCTTCCACACTGTAATTGTTTATTATTCAAATTGTATATAAATATCATTTTTGAAGAGGTTCGGAAGAAAACGAAAAAGTTGTTCAAAAGTTAACAAGATCATATAATGGTCTTGGCTGGAACGTCTTTGTACATAGTGTTTGAACATAAGGCCATTTTAGAGATAAACAGTAAACAACATTAGCAATGGCCTTTATGTAATTGCTCGATCTTTATAAAGAGTAATGAAACCTCCAACAAATACCACACTTAATAAAAAAAAATGTCCCTTTAAGACTTTTGATTCAATTTCTAAAAAAAAAGCTGGATGATCCCAGTTAGATAGTTTTTCATCAACCGTCTCTGTATATCAGTGGTCCCCAGCCGGGGTCTATCTAGCTCTTGGGGTTCCATATAACACTATGCTATTCAACACTGTCACTACCATCTACACACCAACAATTACAAAACATCAATACAAAATAAGGAAGACGTTTCCAGTAGTTACGTAACCTGTTAGAAAAGAAGCCAAGCTAATATCGTAGGTTGTGAAAGGAGGGGAAAACACATTGTCCAATGCATTCATAGATATTCAAAAGTGGAACTGATTTTAACTCTAGGAGAATTTGACCTGGGGATAAACAATAACAACACATCATCGATAGCAATGCGGCTATCACCAACGGTAACACAAACTGATGTGTGATCAGGAAAAAAAATACACTGAATAATGTAATTTTGAATAACGGGTTAAAATGATGGATGGGGGGGAGGTCATAACTGGAACGTCTTTGCTTATAGCTCTACCAAAGTAGGACTCCGTTGGAGGTTAAGCAACAATCACAATATAGTTACAATATCCGGAACAACAGCCTTAGTAGCAAAAATGATGGCACAAGATCAGTAATTAAAAAGGAGAGGAGCAGTCGATTACATTGACTCTAGTCAAGTTCACTAGTAATTGTTTTATTGACCTCCGAAAGTATGAAAGACGAAGCTGAAGTCAGCACTAGTTGAACTGAGAAAATATAGAGTCGCAAGAAAGGCCGCTAAGCATTTCTGTCCGACCTGCTAACGATGCTGCCAGCAGTATAGTAGCGAATATGATAATAGACTTAATAACAGCAGCAACAATAACATCAATCTGTCACCCGTTTAAATATCACCATTTGGTCACTGCGTGCTTTTAGCAAAGTTCACACTACTGAAAGCTTTCAGTTTAAGGATAACGGCGACAGCCTTCCCCGCCACCATCACTCCTACTCTCAGTTGTACAAAAAAGATAAACGAGTCCTAAGCCCCTGCTTTCCCTTCTGGGAAAGATGATGATATTAGTTATCTAAATACGTATCACTACATTCATCACCATAAGCCAAGGACAACAATGCAATCATCATCGCGCAAACTATGAAATAGCAGCCAAATCATCAACGTTAAATGATATAAAAATAGGATGTAACATTGGATAACTTGCTAAAAATAAAATGAATGGTTTTATTCTTTTACTTGTTTCAGTCATTTGACTGCATCCATGCTGGAGCACCGCTTTGGAGGGTTGGGGCTTAGTCACACAAATCGACACTTTTTTTAAAAGCCTGGTCGATCTCTTTTGCCGAACCGTTAAGCTACGGGGACGTAAACACACCAACACCGGTTGTCAAGGAGTGCTGGTGGTTGGGAAAACACATACACACACGCACACACACATGCATTGATATATACGACGTGCTTCTTTCAGTTTCCATCTACCAAATCCACTCAGGGCATTGGTCGGCCTGACGCTATAGTAAAAGACACTTGCCCAAGGTGTTATGTAGTGGGACTGAACACGGAACCGTGTGGTTGGGAAACAACTTTCTTACCAAACAACCATGCCTACGTCTATTTTGCTCAGTAATAAAACAAAATAGTAAAATTGGTAAGTTTTGCGCGTGCGTGTGTGTGTGTATGTGTGTGTGTGTGTGTGTATGTATGTGTGTTTGTGTGTATGTGTGTGTGTGTGTGTGTGTTCTGTTTTCCCTTATGTCACTTACAAATTTAAGATAAAACCAGATACGAAGGAAATTTGGAAACTTGGTAGATATGAGCTGAGCCTTTCCCTAGGAGAAACATCATTCAATATTAGTTGTGCCAGCAGAGTAGTGGTTGACTAAACACAGTTCTGTAGATGAAGAAATGGCACCGCTCAATAGTGGTTGTAATTATAAGTCTAAGTAACCGTCATAATGACTGGTCAATGGTTCGAATGATACTGCTCAGTTCAGTGGTGGCTTAACTGATTTCTGGCTAAGGCACAAGACCAGTAATTTCGTAGGGTAGATGTTAGACGGTTTCCATTAACTTCAGTGCTTGGCCAGTACGTTATTTTATCGAATCCAAAGAGATGAAAAGCAAAGTTAACCCGGTGGGAACTGAACTCCAAGCGTAAAGAAATACTGCAAGGCACTTTTTCTGACGCATTAATGATTGTACCAGCTTACCTATACATCTTAATGTTTGTTGTAATGACGCTACTCATTGATGGTTGCAATATATCTCACCAGCTGCTTTAATATTAGTAGTGGTTTTAATGACCCAACTCGGTGTTGACTGTGATGAAGTAAGTCACCTGTGGTTGTAACAATATGGATCAGTATTGAAGAAAATGAGACAGCCCAAGTTGTGTTTGTAATAAAACAACTCAGTGTCGATTCGAATGTGAACTTTGAAGTATTTTAATGACAGAGACCAAAGGTGGTTTTAATGACAGTATTTATATATAGTGTTGGTTGTATTGAAACAGCTAAGTGTTTGTTGTAATGGTGTAACTCAGTGGTTAGGTACAGGGCCAGTGCTTGAAATTGCGGAGCCCTTTTAGAAAATGGTCAGTGGGGGCCTCTGCTCTACAAAAACTGAAGATTGACGTTTTATACTTCGTGTAGTACGCCAGTCCCAGCCAAATACTGTTGAGTGCTTGAGGCCCGACCAATTAACCACAATGATATACGAAAAATTCAATATAGCGTTCTCCGCTTGAGCGTGTTCGCAGAGCCCAATATGGACACATCTGTCTAATTGGTTTAAAACCAGCTCTGGTTAGGAGTTGTAATGACAGAGCCCTACAATGGTTGTACTGAAACACCCTAGCAGTTCGTATTGCTATAAGTCAGTAGTGGTTGAAATTGGTTGTAACGATACAGCTTACGGATAGTTTTAATAAATAAATGAACAGTTATTGAAAGTTGATTTGATGAAATAGCCTTGTGTAAGTGAAATAGTTAAACACGACAAGAATATAAAGAATTCAACTTGCTTTTCTGTTTGTAAAAATAGAAAGACAACAAAATTATAAGTTCAGAATTATTTACCGTTTGTAGTTTTACTGAGGACTATTGCTGCTGCCACCTACAGTTGCTTCTAAAGAGAGAAAGAGAGATTGAGAGAGAGAGAAAGAGATAGAGGAGAGATAGGGACGGGAAGAGAGAGAGAGGCAGAGCGAGAGAGAAAGAGAGAGTTTACTGAGAGATAGAAGAGAGGGTGAAGATTCAGAATTTATAATTTTTCTTTTTCTTTTTTGTCACTTTATTTTTATTTTAGTATTTACCGTTTGTAATTTGATTTTCATTTTCAATGTATTCATGCGTATGTATGTTGTGACGTGATACTCATGTAGACCAGAATGTGTAAAGATACACAATGCTGGCAAAAAGTCGAAAAGAAATGAATAATTGTTACGATGAACGATACGTCACGGTGAAAGAGTGTTTTTCAATTTGATTAAGAAACCACATTTGAAATGACCGTAAATTATAAAAAAATTAGAATGTTAATAATCAGTTGGCTTTAAACGAAAACTTTGCAGAAATAAAAGTTATCTAGATATAACCCTATAATATTAAGTTGGCACATCACACAAGCTCATCAACACGAGAACCGTTAGCGACTGACTATACATAGTTGCTATAAGTTAACCGATTTTCAGACAGATCTTTACTCAAAAAAGACCTAGATTATATCAGCTGCATATTTAGTCTCTCCCTTGGAATCAAGTCACAGGTTCTCTTTAAGAGACAAACAGTGTGCATGACATGCTCAACAACATCGTCAATTACGTAGATATGTATATAGAAAGAAGGCGAGAAATAAATTAAGAAACAAGCAAACAAAAAAATTTGGTGATAGGAGAAAGAGAAAATCGAAGAAATGATAAGCTGAAAAGAGAAATAAAAGGGAATATCTAATATGACTTATAAAAAGCTTATTTATTATAAAGAAAACAGGTAAAAATAAATCTTAACAACGGAGAGTAGGAAGTATCATGTTGACTTAGGACTGTTTTAGCCTTAGACATAAAATTAGGTAGGTTAGCCGTTATAACGTTCCTACAAATAAATAGATCGTCAAAATCTGATACATAAGCCATCGAAGTACTGATTAAAACCCTCTGTACATCGGGGTATCATTGAGAAGGAAACTGACAGGTATGCCCTCGGCACTAGGGATTTGTTGATGTCTGCAATTGAGGACGTTATGGTCAACACGAATAAAAATGATACAACCAACACATTTAGTCATTTCAAAAGCTGTATCGAATCAGTAACCGAAGCTGAAGGTGGTTTTATTGAATAGCCATTAGCTATGTATATGTAAGAATATGTCTACCAAACTCCTTAAATATATTGACTTTTCTAATAAATATTTGTTCCTTTTAAATTAAAATTTTGTTCTCAAATAGCTGACGCTTCCTGTATATGTATGTATATGTGTGTGTATGTTTGTGTGTGTGTGTGTGTGTGTGTGTGTATGTTTGTGTGTGTTTGTGTGTGTGTATGTATTTCATCTCTTTCAGTAATTAGACCGCGGCCATGCTGGTGCACTGCCTGGAAGAAATTTTACTTGAATGAATCAATCTCAGTAATTTTTTAAAAACCAGGTACTTGTTATATCGGAGACTTTTTGCCAAACCACTATTTACTGGAACGTAAACAAACCAGCACCAGTTTTCATGTAGTGGTGGGTGGGTGTACAAATACAGATACACACACACATACACTCACATACACACGTATATATATATATATATATATATATATATATATATATATATAATATATTATAGATATTTAGCAGAGTGACCCAAGAGCTAACAACTTTGTGCGTTACCACTTGGGTCACTCTGTAAATATATATATATATATATATATATATATATATAATATATATATATATATATAATATATATATATATTATATATATATGATGTCTGTAGATGTATACATTATTATACATATGTTATATATATATATACATACATACATACATACATACATACATACATACATATACACATGCATACATAGTTATATACGTAGGTACGCACGCACACACGCACGTACTAACGTATGTATGTATGTATGTATGTATGTATGTATGTATGAATATATATATATATATACTGTGATCTTACCCAAAATGCTGAGAAGCGCCATGCATTATACATATATATATATATATATTTGTCCATGTTGTATTTTTCTACATACCTTAACATATATTCCAGGCGCCCCGTACCCCCTTTATCATTAATGTGAACACATATTCTTAATAATTGGTACGACTCTCTGTTTGTCTCTCTCTCTCTCTCATTTTTACTTTCTCTCTATTCATCTTCTCTTTCCTCTGATCCTTTGGTCTAGTCTTCCACTACCCTCCTATTTCTTTGTCTCGCTCTGCACTCACAGGTCATTCTTCGACACCCATCCCTTCTCCTCTCTGATTCCTTCTTTCTCTCTCTTCTCTCTCTTTGTTGCGTTTTGTCCCCCTTTTCTCTCTCTCTCTTTCTTTTCTTTTCCCTCTTCTCTGTCACGTGACTGTTGGCCGAAATCTGCCTTTCAGCTCCTGACCCTCGTCGTGTTAACATCGTTGTTCTTCGTCCGCCGCTATAAAAGCTTTTTCCAATGCGCCAGAGAAAAAAATTGTTTGCTTGTTATCAGTCGTAAGACACTTGTTGTTTTCACCGTTAATGCTTCTGTATTTCATGTTTCTGTATTCCATTATTGTTTTTTGTTTTTTTTATATCTGTCCCTTTTGCTGTCCTGGTGTTCGTATGCATTCGATCCTTCTTCCAGGAAATCTACGCTTCCAGCTTAGTTTTTCTTGGAGGGGGCCGTGCCGTGATCTAGTAATCTCAAGATTAATCAGCCGAAATTACTACGATGATCCGGTTCTTGACTGAAGACTGAGGGGTTCGAATGTCCTGTCCATGTTTATTGTATCGTCTTCTATGAGTTATACGTTCTTGTCCATGTTGTATTTTTCTACATACCTTAACATATATTCCAGGCGCCCCGTACCCCCTTATCATTAATGTGAACACATATTCTTAATAATTGGTACGACTCTCTGTTTGTCTCTCTCTCTCTCATTTTTACTTTCTCTCTATTCATCTTCTCTTTCCTCTGATCCTTTGGTCTAGTCTTCCACTACCACCTCCTATTTCTTTGTCTCGCTCTGCACTCACAGGTCATTCTTCGACACCCATCCCTTCTCCTCTCTGATTCCTTCTTTCTCTCTCTTCTCTCTCTTTGTTGCGTTTTGTCCCCCTTTTCTCTCTCTCTCTTCTTTTCTTTTCCCTCTTCTCTGTCACGTGACTGTTGGCCGAAATCTGCCTTTCAGCTCCTGACCTCGTCGTGTTAACATCGTTGTTCTTCGTCCGCCGCTATAAAGGCTTTTTCCAATGCGCCAGAGAAAAAATTTGTTTGCTTGTTATCAGTCGCAAGACACTTGTTGTTTTCACCGTTAATGCTTCTGTATTTCATGTTTCTGTATTCCATTATTGTTTTTTGTTTTTTTTATATCTGTCCCTTTTGCTGTCCTGGTGTTCGTATGCATTCGATCCTTCTTCCAGGAAATCTACGCTTCCAGCTTAGTTTTTCTTGGAGGGCTGGCCGTGATCTAGTAATCTCAAGATTAATCAGCCGAAATTACTACGATGATCCGGTTCTTGACTGAAGACTGAGGGGTTCGAATGTCCTGTCCATGTTTATTGTATCGTCTTCTATGAGTTATACGTTTTGTCCATGTTGTATTTTTCTACATACCTTAACATATATTCCAGGCGCCCCGTACCCCCTTTATCATTAATGTGAACACATATTCTTAATAATTGGTACGACTCTGTTTGTCTCTCTCTCCTTCATTTTTACTTTCTCTCTATTCATCTTCTCTTTCTCTGATCCTTTGGTCTAGTCTTCCACTACCCTCCTATTTCTTTGTCTCGCTCTGCACTCACAGGTCATTCTTCGACACCCATCCCTTCTCCTCTCTGATTCCTTCTTTCTCTCTTTCTCTCTCTTTGTTGCGTTTTGTCCCCCTTTTCTCTCTCTCTTCTTTTCTTTTCCCTCTTCTCTGTCACGTGACTGTTGGCCGAAATCTGCCTTTCAGCTCCTGACCCTCGTCGTGTTAACATCGTTGTTCTTCGTCCGCCGCTATAAAGGCTTTTTCCAATGCGCCAGAGAAAAAAATTGTTTGTTTGTTATCAGTCGTAAGACACTTGTTGTTTTCACCGTTAATGCTTCTGTATTTCATGTTTCTGTATTCCATTATTGTTTTTTGTTTTTTTTATATCTGTCCCTTTTGCTGTCCTGGTGTTCGTATGCATTCGATCCTTCCTCCAGGAAATCTACGCTTCCAGGTTAGTTTTTCTTGGAGGGCTGGCCGTGATCTAGTAATCTCAAGATTAATCAGCCGAAATTACTACGATGATCCGGTTCTTGACTGAAGACTGAGGGGTTCGAATGTCCTGTCCATGTTTATTGTATCGTCTTCTATGAGTTATACGTTCTTGTCCATGTTGTATTTTTCTACATACCTTAATATATATATATATATATATATATATGTATAATGCATGGCGCTTCTCAGCATTTTGGGTAAGATCACAGTATATATATATATATATTCATACATACATACATACATACATACATACATACATACATACATACATACATACGTATGTACGTGCGTGTGTGCGTGCGTACCTACGTATATAACTATATATGCATGTATGTATGTATGTATGTATGTATGTAAGTCAGGTCACTTTCGAGTGCTACTGGTAATATGTAACCCAGTACAACCTGTTGCATCGTCGGGTCGTCGGTGACTAAACCGGCAACCCCACCAAGCTTGCTTGGTGAGGAGGGTGTTTATTGGACACCCTGCAGGATGAAAAACAAAACCCGCCAAAGGGCAGAGGAACTCTTGAGAGTGAACGGCCATCCAATAAATGTCTGTATCATGCGCGGGGATATAGAAATAATCGGACTGAATACCCGATCGCGCGGTTAAACCATTGGGAGTGAAGGACTCCTAGCCTTTGTTAGGACATCCTTCTAGGAGAAGGTAACTCAGTTAACTGGGATAACTCCGATATAAAACTTGCGGCTGAGTGGTTACCGATGATATTGACTTGTTCTTCTTTTCGGATTATGGCTGCTGTTGCTTAGTGAGTGGGGTTGACTCAGTGCACAGCCTTTCCTCCCTTTAAAAAAAATCTTCTTGCACAGGCATTGCACGATAACAACATTGATTAAGCTTTCTGCAATGGCCATACTCGATAACGAAGGGGTAGCCACCACCATGTATATATGTATGTATGTATGTATGTATGTATGTATGTATGTTGTATGTATGTATGTACGTATGCATGCATGTATATGTATATATGATGAGAGATACATAAATAGTATATTGGCGACCAGAGCGTTTGTTTACAGTGAAATATTCTATATTTAATACTACAATAAATACTATTAAATCGAGCCAACAAAGTAATAGAATTTTGTCTGTCTGTTTCTTTGTACTCTGACTTTCTAGAAAAAAAGAATATTCAGTTGTTTTCCGCATAACACTGCAATCCCAACAAAGCAGCCAATATGTGGCTTTTTTTCTGCTAGAAATAATAGCCAAATATCCATCCTTAAAGAATACGTATTGGTTGATAAGATTGTATTTACAGTGTTGAAAAAGTAAGAAGTAAAACAGGACGTATACGGCTCTGCTGCCGTTTGATCACAGGTCTTTATGTACAATGCTGACCTGGGAATAAACAGTTGCACCGACTGTTTATTTCAAATTTTGTCACAGAGCCAGAAATTTCGGGGAAGGGGATAAATCGGTTTCACCGAGCGCAATGTTTCGACTATATTAGTTTCAAATTTTGGCACAAGGCCAGCAAATTCGTTGTAGGGGCCAATTGACTATATCTACTCCAGTAATCAACTGGTACTTATTTCATCGATCCCGAAATAATGAAAGGCGAAGTTGACCTCGGCGGAATTTGAACTCAAACGAAAAGACTGACGAAGTGCCGCAGAGCATTTTGCCTGGTGTGGTAACGAGTCTGCCAACTCGTCGCCTTGGGTTAGAAGTAATATTAATATCATTTATGTTGAAGATTGTAGAAGTGATGGTCGTAGACATATCAATACTATTGCTTTCGCTGCTTATGAATATATTGCCGTTGTTGTTGCTGCTGCTGTTGTTGTTGTTAAGCAACAAGACGAGTAAGGGTGATTAGGTGATGGTCTAGGGTTTAGGGGCGGGAGAGACCAAACCTTGGAAAAAAAACTTCGGTCGTCTTTTTGTAGTCGAGGCCTCTTCGTTGACGCCCGACACCACTGGGAGGTGGCCCTCGAAGTCGCTGGAAATGGAGATCTCCAGGTCCAAATTCTTAAACGGCTATTGTTGCTGCTGACGCGGCAGCGGCGGCGATTTCGTGGTAGTGGGGTATTTAGCTTCATGCCAGGATCAATCGGGTAGATGAGATGAGATTTTTTATAAGATTCTACCATTGATGCTCACAAATCGATTCAAAATTTAATTGTTATTTCATGAATTCCTTTTTGTTATTGATATTTTGGTCCGAATGACTACACTTGCAGCCAATGACTTTCCGTTTATATAACCAGCACGTTTTAATGTTTATTGAATTGAATGTGACTTTCTATCTTTTAAGACTGTAAAGCTATTGTTGCTGTTCAGAATAATGACTGCTTCAATCAAAAGCTTTTTAGCCTTGATCCTGTATTTTCTTTTTCGAGGCGTATAGGACCTCATTATCGAATATGTCAATCGAATTTAATTTGACGGTGTTTATATAACTCTATCTAGCAAGTGGAGCAACCATGAAGATGATGTTATCCTTGAGATAGTGTTAATGCTTATTTTTGTTACTATCATGGTGATCGTTAAACAGTGATAGGACAGACCAATGACATGATAAAAGCCAGCCATACGATGATTCAAGATCCATAAATTGATTGTCCACGATAAATCACAAAGTGAATGACTACGAAAAGCCCATCCTCTCAACATAGGTTTTAGTAAATGACCTATGATCAAAAGCATTCCAGACATAACCGCCCTATTTTTTTCTTTTCTTTTTTTTTTTAGGGGTATGCAGATATATTTTATATTGAAATCATCAATTCACTCTACAATCACATTTCGAAATCAAACGTTTGGATTACAAATGCAAATATCTCATGAATAACTATAGATCTCAATTATCCTGACTCTCTCATATATCGTCCACTTCACCACTCGACTAAATATCCAACAATATCAAAACAGACATATGAAACTGATTAGCTTAAAAATAAAGTAAAAAGAGCATTTCCCGACGTTTGCTGAAGAGAACTCATCGTCGTTATCCACCTGAGTAATCAAAGGTGTTCAACAACTTTAAATATCCCCCTACAATTATATACAAGAGTGTATATATCATGCACCTTATAGACACAGATACACAGCTAAATAAGTACACTCAGACACTCACACAGACACACACACACACACACATACACACATATATATGCATGTATGAACGTGTGTACGTATGTATACATGTATATATATATATGTGTGTGTGTATGTGTATATATATATATATATATCCATATTTACTTACAAACATAGATGTATACATACATATTTATATGAGTGTATATATGAGTGTATGTATGCATCTGTACATCTATGTACATGTATGTATGTATGTATATATATATATATATATATATATATATATATATATATATATATATATATATGTATATGTATGTATGTATATCCAACAGATGAATTAAGGATTACACCAAGCATAACGATAGGTTTCTCGAAACATTTACTCTTTTATAGAAGCCTATCTTTCTCCTGGGACATTTATTTGCTGCTATAGCTATATATTTAAATACAGCGAAAACTGCAATAAGCAGACAAAATTTAATTTATACTCTGAAGAATCCCTAAAGATTTGCGAAGCATTTTAGTCATCAAAATTTGCTTACCACTTGATAGACAAGCTACCCTTCTGATTCTACTTCCAGCCCTGTTTGAACTTGTGTCACGTTATGTTCATTCCCCGAGCGGTTATTTTTATAACTGTAACATCCACAGTTACGTTGAACCCATTGCTGTATTGTTAATTTATTTCACCGTTATAGATTTCCTTATAGCCGTCTTCTATTTTTTGCTTCACTTCGCCAGGTCTTTATCCCAGTGGACCATTCATCTATCATATATCTTCTCACCAATCATAATCAAAACAAACCTGTGACTTTTTTCAATAAGCGTATGCTTGTATGAGTATGTGTGTGGTGTGTGTGGATATGTGTGTGTGTATGTGTGTGTGCGTACGTGTGTGCATGTACATGTCTGAGTGTGTATTTAGCATGAGTGTTTCATACGCAAGTGTATGTTTCAGTTGTTTGAGACTATTGCTTGAGTGTGTGCCTCTTGAATTTCTTTTAAAATGAATAAGTATTTCTTTCCCTGAATATCTGTGTCTATTGATGTATGTATTAGGAAATATACATTTTATACATTACTGTCTATATATTTAGATTAAAATATTAATGTACACATTCTCTCACCAGGGGTTTGCAAAATTAACTCGTGCACGCTGATATATTTCTCCAATAAGCACCGATACGTGCAGACACACACACATTGTGCAGTTATATTATATGACACAGCTATATATATGATTACACACACACTACACACGACTAGCATCTTGTTAAATTTCTTCCAACTACTTGAAGATTTTTCAAATTTTTACCAAATTATTTAAAAAAAAATGTAGTTCTGATCTTGTTTCGCATGCTGATAAGGAAAATCATATTCATTTTTTGCTAAGAATTATCAATAAAGAATTTACAATGATTTTTAAAATTATAAAATTTTAACCAATCGGTAGGCTTCATCGCTGGACAAACTGGAAATCGTGACTATCTGTTTCCACATGGGATCTTTACGTACTCTCCTGGTCTGCTAGATATAGCAGTGAAATCTTTCTTAACCTATATCATAACGTTTAACAAGAAAGAAAGAAACAAAATAAAAACAAACAAACAAAAACGGTGATGGTACCACTGCACCGTTTATTTCCTCGCTTGACAAAGATCTGATGGGGGTTATTAATAACTTTTATACTAAAGTCAGTCTCCACGGCCTTTAAAACACCTACCGAACGCTACAGATCGATTTTAGATGTTTCTCTTTTCTTATGATAAGATTTTTTTCTGCAGCTTCAGCTCAGAGCTGCGGCCATACTGACGCACCGCCGTTAGATTGGGGACAAAGTTTAAAAGAAAAAGAAAGCGGGGGTAGTGGTGGCGGAGAAAGAATTGGTTACCAATGATGTCATTGTATGAAGTGTAGTGTTGATGACAATGATGATGATAAGGGAGAGGACGAGAAGGAAGGCGGTGGGAGGAGAAAGCAGAGGAGGGAGGAGAATGGTGCTGATGGTATTTTTTCTTCGCCACCAAATCTTATCAAACAATTTTACTATAACAAAAGTGGAAGTGCATTTAAATCTTATACTTGCAGCTGAAGACCAAACTCTTCTCTTCCAATTTTGTGAAATGAAACATCTACAAAATTTCTGACGCCCAGTAATGCAAAATATGTGAAAAAAAGTATGGAGTGTAACCCACTTGCTATGGATGTGAGAACCATGTACTAAATGAATGCAAGCGTCGCTGTGATAAAGTCTGTTTGTATCTTTATTGTCTTTTATGTGGTAAGTACCAATACGAAGAAATGGAAGACAGGTAATAAGTACATGCCTAGTGAAAAAGATGGGACAGCAACGATATGCTGGGATTATGACTTTCGGACTGATAGACTCGCTAACCGGGCATTGTCGTATTGAACAAGAAAGACATATACTGTCAGATCATAGACGTAGCCATACCAAATAACGTGAATAGTGCGAGTGAAGAGGTTTAAAAGCCACCAAGTACTCCGACTTGAACGTGGTGATGTCAAGATCGTTTGGAATGCGAAAAAGTAAAGTAAAAGTGATGCCAGTTGTGATATGGACAAAATGGTTAATCCCATTGAAACTTCAAGACTTCTTAAAGCTCTTGAGAATGCCATGCAAGATTAGTGCCACACTGCGCACATTTTAAGGAAACTACTATCTATCTAAAGTCCTTGTAACCTGACCGATGAATAAATACTCCGGTGCATTTTCCAGCTACACTGTATAACAATACTCTTTTACTCCCTTTTACTTATTTCAGTCATTTGACTGCATCCATGCTGGAGCACCGCCTTTAGTCGAGCAAATCGACCCCAGGACTTATTCTTTGTAAGCCTAGTACTTATTCTATCGGTATCTTTTGTCGAACCACAAGATTAACGGGAAGTAAACACACCATCATATCGGTTGACAAGCGATGTTGCGGGGACAAACACAGACACACAAACACACACACACACATCCATATATACGACGGGATTCTTTCAGTTTCCGTTGGTCGGCCCGAAGCTATAGTAGAAGACACTTGCCCAAGGTGCAACGCAGTGGGACTAAACCCGGAACCATGTGGTTGGCAAGCAAGCTACTTACCCCAGAGCCACTCCTACGTTGATAAAATTTTCTGATATAGGCAAGCTTTTCATCAACCCCGAAAGGATGAAAGGCAAAATTGACGGGATTTGAAATTAATACGTAAAGAAGAGTGAAATGCTACTACGCATTTTCGGCGTGTTAACGATTCTGCCTACTTGTCGCCTTAACACCGCCGCCGCCATCATCACTACCAGCACTACCACCAGCACCACTAGCACCACCACTACCAGCTCTGCTACGAGCGCCACCAGCACCACCACCACAGTCCCAAATGATGAAGTCAGCATGAGAGATACAGAAAAAATAGTAAAGTACCAGGACCTAGCTATTGAATTACAGAATCTATGGGATATGCGGGTAAAATGTATCCCAGTAGTTATAAGTGCATTGGGAACTATCCCTAAAGATCTGAACAGATGGATAGAGGAAGCAGGCATAAAACCCAGTTTAGTATAGCTCCAGAAAACGGTGTTTTTAAGGGACAGTTATGATACTTAGGAGGGTTCTTGACATCTAAGGTTACTTATGTAGCCCGATAGGCGGGTTCTTGGCATCTAAGTTTACTTGTTGTAGCCCGATGTTAGGATTTGTCCTTTTCCAACAGTCTAATCTGTTGAGTGTATATGAAAACAATAATAATAATAATCCTTTCTACTCTAGGTAGAAGGCCTGAAATTTGTGCGGAGCGGGTAAATCGATCATATCGATCCCAATATTTGACTGGTACTTAATTTATCGACCCCGAAAGAATGAAAGGCAAAGCCGACCTCAGCGGAATTTGAACTTTGAGCGTAGCAGTAGACGAAATACCACCCAGCGTGCTAACGATTGTGCCAGCTCGCCGTCTGAATAATAATAATAATAAGAAGAAGAATAAGAATAATAATAATAATAATAATAATGGTAATAATAATAATAATAATAATAATGATAATCATAATAATAATAATAATAATAATAAGAAGAAGAAGAACAACAACAACAGCAGCAGCAGCAGCAACAGCAGTGACACAACACTACAACAAAAAAAGGTGCAGTCACGGCTAGAATGGCTTTGATCATGAATTCTATACATTCAGAAACGACTTAGAGTTAAACAACATGATCTACAATAAAACATAGCGTTACAAACACGTAATCGATTAAAACTTCTAAAGCGTACAGAAAGACATGCAAACCCACAGGCGCATAACCATTAACACACATCTCTGCATAGATAAAGCCATTCATTCATATATGCGCTACTGCATTGCTTCAATGAAACAAACACATATACATGCATAGACACATTCATACATATATTCATAATTCATGAACCCAAGTGTGCACGCACATATGGTTACGTATATCTATCTATCTATCTATCTATCTATCTATCTATCTATCTCTATCTATCTATCTATCTATCTATCTATCTATATATAAGCATACACACACAGACACACGCACACGCACACACACATTCATATATATATATATATATATATATATACACACATATTTGCACATACACCCACATTCATACAACAATGCATAGAGGTATACACCTACGTACTACTACATGTACCCATTCAGTCATTCATACACATCTACATGCCTTCATGCATAAATACACACACACACACACACACACATATGCATGTATACACACACGTATATTTAAGTCCATACGTACATGCATATACACATCCATCGATACATTCAGGTATAGTTACACACGTACACGTGCGCGCGCATACACACAGGCACGGACACACACACTCTCTCTCTTCCCCCCTCTCTCTCTCACACACAAAGCTGTCAAAAATGATATCAGCCTTAAGAATCAGTATTAAAATATAAACAAAGGGGACTAAAATCTGTCAAAATTGCTCAGTGTCTGTTGTAACTTCGCATGTCATTTTTTTCCCACCTCCCAACTTGTATGTCTATGTTTAAATATAGATAAGAATGTGTGTGTGTGTGTTTGAGTGCAGTGTTTCAGTCTGTTAGCAAATGTGTTAGGGAACATTTATAAATCCTTTAAAAGAAATCTTGTTGGTCATATTTGGAAACAAAAGCACCCACCCACCCAAAAATCCAAAAGCAAAACTATTTCCAAAAGCGAGCAAAAAAAAAAATGAAAAACGCCAAAAAACTAAGAAAAGCAAAACCAAAAAAAAAACTGAAACACAAGGACATTTGTTAAATCTTCGCAAACTAAGCTTCTTTTCTGTGTCTGCATGTGTTTGTTGGAGAGTGTATATTTCAAATAATCAGGTAACCAGCCCACTAACCAACCAACCAACCAACAAGCAAACCAAACAACCTATGAAACATCCATCAATCCAATAGGCCAGCCCGTTAACCAACCAGCCAGCCAGCCTGCCAGCCAGCCTGCCAGCCAGCCTGCCAGCCAGCCTGCCAGCCAGCAAGAGATTCAGTCAGCCACCTACACATCCACATCCAGAGACCCACAAGCTATTTTTTATTCTTCTTATTTATTCCTCTTATTTATCCAACCCACCCAAATCTAACCCACTATTCTATCTTTGACTCTCTCATCTGCCTTCAGTGTCATTTGTCAATATTGTTCAGTTCAGAAGCCGTGACAGAGCAAATATAGACAAGAGCTACGCATGAAGTTCTTTAGTGGCACCAAGCAGTTGTTATTTGTACGTGTTGCTTGACATTGTTGCCGAAACTGATTGGCAGTTCTTTTGCTCTTCAGTAATATTAGCAGCAGCAGCAGCGGCGGCAGCGGGCGGGAGTAGGAGTGAAACTGCAGCAGCAGTAATAGTAGTAGCTACACCAGAATTATCATTATAATCAATAGTAGAGGCGGTAGCACCAGTAGTAGTAGCAGTATACTTCTTGTAGTATTAGCAGAAATGGTAAGGCGGTGAGCTGCCAGAATCGTTAGCACGCCAGACAAAATGCTTAGCGGCATTTCGTCCGTCTTCAGCTTCTGAGTTCAAATTCCGCCGAGGTCGACACTGATTTTCATCCTTTTGAGATTGATGAAATAAGTAACAACTGAACAGAGAGGTCGATGTAATGGACGTACTCTGTATCCCGAAATTGCTAGCCTTGTGCCAAAATTTGAAACCGATATCAGTTAAAAGGCTGATGTGGCTTTGCTTGTAGTGGTACGAATGCATTCGTCACAATCGATGTACTTGTTTATCCGTGATCAACAATCATGGGGCTTTTCAGAATTGGTCATCACATCTTTTAATCGAGCACTTCATATAAACCTATATCGAATCATACACGTATTTTATAAAGTTCATACTTGGGATTTGATGCAGTAATTCACTGCTTTTTCAAGTGTAGTGTTAAAGAGTGGGCGTATTCTATTCTATTGTGGTTATGTGTATTTAATGGTTCCTTAAACAACTGAATCGGAGAAACATATTGCTTTTAAGGTGCTGTTGTACTATATATATATATATAGACAGAGAGAAAGAGAGAGAGAGAGAGAGAGAGAGAGAGAGAGAGAGAGAGAGAGAGAGAGAGAGAGAGAGAATGAGAGAAGAAAGTATTGTAGTTCGCTTGAAGCATTGTGTATTGCTTGTAAAGAATAAAATGTTTTGAATGGTACAACAATGGGCTATATACCTGTTGTATAGTCTGATAATATTTCGGAATAAAATTCCTTCTTCAGATATTCTTAGATGAAGTCGCTGCTATAATCGGTTTTCAAACGGCTTTTCTTTTTTTTTTCTTTTCGGAAGCGTCTCAGCAGTGGTCTCACGAAGCTCCTTCTGGAATTCGCCATGAGAAGTGCGTGAGGTCGTGTGTGCTGGTACATCCGTAGCGCTGCTTCTAAGATATGTATTATACAGAATATTCACGGCGTTCAATAACATGGAGATGATCCTAAAGTTCACTATAGAACATCCCGACATCACTGGATCACTATAACTACTTGACTTCAAACTGAATATAACGGAAGAAGGGGAGATCCACACCGAGTTCTACAGGAAAACAGCCAGTAGAGATATGTTTGTCCAAAACAATTCAGCACTTCCACTCGGTGCCAAAATAGGATACGCCACAAATGAACTTGTAGGCATCCAGGGCAAGTGCAGGAGAACGGAGGACAAGGTGACCAACACTACACGCTTCCTAGATATATTGAAAACCAACGGGTACCCTAGATCCATTGTAAATCGGCTTAAGTGCCCAAGACGACCAACACGCTGAACACATAGAAACCAGGCAACATATGCTTCCTTAAAATACCCTATTTGGAAGATGGTAATCAATATATTATTTAGCTATATTATTTAGCTACATCTGGATGCGTGTAGGTTCATTTTTTATAACATGCTCATATATTGCTTATAACAAAGAAAAAGAAGAAAAAAAGAAGGGAAAAAGGAAGGTGTACGTATAATACATAACTTAGAAGCAGCGCTACGGATGTACCAGCACACACGAGATTGAGACATGGCTGACCTCACGCACTTCAAATAAGGGATTCCGGAAAGAGCTTCGTGAGACCACTGCTGAGACGCTTCCGGAAATATAATGTGTATATGTATATATATATGTGTGTATGTATGTATGTATATATGTATGTATACATATATATGTGTATGTGTGTGTATATATATATATATATATATATATATATATATACGCGCACGCACACCCACGCACACACCTATCTACTACACACAAATATAGATGTACAAGCACACACACACACACATCCATATCGTTAAAATTATAATTATAATCGCATATAAACATTGTAGTATGCTGTGTAAAGCACGTCCACTACCTGCTGTCAACATCAGCAGTGATGCATATGTTACACGATCTACTTCTGAAATCCCTTGATGTCCGTGGAGTTTATAGAAAACGATCAGAGACAGAAAATGAAATTCACGAGGTACTTTATTCGAAACCATTTTAATTGTTTCGTCTCATCCTGCAGCTGTACCCCACGTATCAAGTACTGTACAAACAATTATCTTGCATCACAGGTGCAGACTGCGTCTCCTCAGATTACTTTCTAAACAACTACCTTGCTCCTTCTTTCCTCCATTTCACCTAGCTCTTTTAAGATATATGCTTATGCAAAGACTAACGATTTTGTAGGTACTTGGTAGTTCGTCATGCAACCATAATATTGTAGCTCTAGAAAGGCATTTAATATGTAAATTGGTATATCCATTAACGTAACACCGTGGCTATATGTGTGTGGTGGCTATATAAGCAATGTATTCGGAGGCGAGAATGGGTTAGATGGGTGCTGATGAAGGGGCCAAAACCGCCGAAGTCTGGCATATACAATCATTTCCCAATTTTGTCTTCGATCCCATTGTTTGTTTATCTCTGACGTCTCGATACGAAACGTTGTAAGAAAAGTCAGCGCTGGTTATAATTTCCATAGAATATCGGTAGAAATAACCGTAACAAAATACGCCTATGTAGTCAGCTACATTCAAGTAGTTTATATAAGAAACTGAGAGAAGACAGACTCCTTTTCAAAACAGTAGGACTGTGAAATACACCGATAAAAACATAGATAAATAAAAAATAAAAAAACATGAAGCCTAAATGAAAACAAGGAATCGAACCGAACATATGTAAATAGTGCTATTAAAACAAAAAATATTATCAAGTAAATTAAATAAGCAAAAAGATGCATTAAAGGCAATGAAATCATTAAGCAAAGAAAGGAGTGTTGCTCAGTCCATTTTATGACAGTTGGAATTCTTCTTGTTGCAGTTAATTTATAAATATAATGCATCCTCTTGTATATCTAATTTCCTTGTTTATGTCTTTTGCTTTGATTGCACTACTTATTAGGTCCAGTTTGATTTTTGATATCATGTTTCATATTTTTATGCTTTTATTTATTTATTACGTTTTTATTTATCTGTTTTGCCTTTCTCTGTTAGCAGTGAGACGTTTTCCTTTTCAGGTTTATCTGTACGTGGCGTGGGTGTGCAGTAAGAAGCTTCCTTCTCAACCACAAGGCTCCTGGTTAAGCCCCACTACGTTGGACCTTAGGCAAGTTTCGTCTGTTATAGCCGCGGTCTGATCAAGACTTTGTAAGTGGATTTGGCAGAAGCTTAAAGAAGATTAAAGAAGTCTGTCGTATGTGTGTGTGTATATATATATATATATATGTATATATATAATATATATATATATATATATATATATACATATACATATATATGTGTGTATGTGTGTGTGTGTGTGTGTGTATTATATGTGTATGTGTGTATGTGTATATCTATATGTGTCTTTGTGTCTGAGTTTCTCCCCCATCACCGCTTGACAACCGGTGTTGGTGTGTTTATGTCCACATAACATAGCGGTTCGTCTAAAGAAGCTAATAAAATGTACTGGGCTTAAAATTAAGTCCTGGGGGCGATGTTTTCGAGTAAAATCTTCAAGGCAGTGCCACAACATCATCGCAGTCAAATGACTGAAACAAGTAAAGGATAAATAAATGGTAGATATAACCATAACTAAGTAAGGTACAATATTGCTTTGTAAACCTTTCCTATATTTAGTAGTATATAACAGATGCAAAAGAAAATACTGTGTCCTTGCTAGCAATTAATATATACGTACCAGTTGTCAGGAGCGCGTTTAATATGTGAATTGTTCTATCCTATAGTGTTACACCACTAAAAATTTGTGGGTATCTAAGCAACGTGTACGTGGAGAGTAAATGGATTGCATGTAGAACTGACGAAGAAGCAATAACTCATGAAATATGCATATACAACAATTACCTATTCTATCTACGATGACATTGTTTCCCTAGATATATTCGCGTACGAAACGTCGTAACTTTCTGAGCTGGTTCAAAAATCTGTAGAGGTTAACTAAACGATATATTAATTGCTAGTAGAGACATCGTTTATCCTTACGCAAACATAATATACTACTAGCTATATTAAATGATTATAAGTCTATGCTGAGTTTTGCCTATTCAATCACTTTCTAAATTTATGTGTACGAAGTCTTTATTGAAATCAGAGCCAGTACTGAAGTTACGAAGTTTCACCTACGAACGAGTCTATGTGATCAATGCGATCGAAGTCAGTATGGTGTCCTACCATTTTACTTAGACTTACTCGCATAAGAAACATAGTAACTTTCCGTACTAGCTCTAATTTGTATTGAAAATCTGTAGAGATAACTTTAAAATGTGATCACTGTTTGAGTTGCATAATAGTGGTTTTATCTCTAAATCATATTTTATATTTTATATATATATATATATATATATATATATATATATATATATATATATATATATACATGCATATATATATATTCTTTTATTCTTTTACTTATTTCAATCATTTGATTGCGGTCATGCTGGAGCACCGCCTTTAATCGAGCCAATCGACCCCGGTGCTTATTCTTTGTATGCCTAGTACTTATTCTATCCGTCACTTTTACCGAATCGCTAAGTTACGGAGACGTAACACACCAGCATCGGTTATCAAGCGATGTTGGTAGTGGGGGGACAAACACAAACACACACACTCTCACATACACACATATATATATATTTATACGACGGGCTTCTTTCAGTTACCTTCTACCACTCTACTCTCAAGGCTTTGGTCTGACGGGCTCTATAGAAGAAGACACTTGCCAAAGATGCCAGGCAGTGGGACTGAATCCGGAACAATGTGGTTGGGAAGCAAGCTTCTTCCCACACAGTCACGTCTTCGCCTATATATATAATATATATATATATATATATATATATACATGCATATATATATATTCTTTTATTCTTTTACTTATTTCAATCATTTGATTGCGGTCATGCTGGAGCACCGCCTTTAATCGAGCCAATCGACCCCGGTGCTTATTCTTTGTATGCCTAGTACTTATTCTATCCGTCACTTTTGCCGAATCGCTAAGTTACGGAGACGTAACACACCAGCATCGGTTATCAAGCGATGTTGGTAGTGGGGGGACAAACACAAACACACACACTCTCACATACACACATATATATATATTTATACGACGGGCTTCTTTCAGTTACCTTCTACCACTCTACTCTCAAGGCTTTGGTCTGACGGGCTCTATAGAAGAAGACACTTGCCAAAGATGCCAGGCAGTGGGACTGAATCCGGAACAATGTGGTTGGGAAGCAAGCTTCTTCCCACACAGTCACGTCTTCGCCTATATTATATATATATATATATATATATATATATATATAATATATTCTTTTATTATTTTACTTGTTTCCCTTATTTGACTGCGGTCATGCTGGAGCACCGCTTTTAATCGAACACATCGACCCCAAGACTTATTCTTTGTAAGCCTAATACTTATTCTATCGGTTTTTTTTGCCGAACCGCTAAGTTATGGGGGTGTAAACACACCAACATCGGTTGTCAACACAGACACACAAAGGGCTTCTTTCAATTTCTGTCTACCAAATCCACTCACAAGGTTTTGGTCAGTCTGAGGCTATAGTAGAAGACAATTTCCCAAAGTGCCACGCAGTGGGACTGAACCCGGAATCATGTGGTTGGGAAGCAACAAACAAACACACGGACAGACACACACACAAACATATACACACACACACCTGCAAAGAAACACCTTGATACATTAGATACATATATATTCACTCATGCATACTCATATTTATCTATTGAGGTAGATAGGCAGATAGAAATATGGATAAGTAGATATAAACATACATAAATCTCTATAGATTTAGATGAATGTAAGAAGCTTAACATCATCTCAAGCATCTTTTGATTATCAATTACCAATTAGGCTACTTTAAAACACAATGCACTAAACACAATCAAATCCATACCCTCACCACCATCACCATCACTACCACCACTACCACCACCACCACCACCACCACCACCACCACCACGCCACTGCTAGCCCCACCAATATCATCAACGAGATTAACAGCAGCAGTAGCAGCAGCGTCGACAACTTCGTTCTAATTAGTCAGCAAATGATATGCCATCTGTCTAGTCTAGTTAGCAAATGTGTATTTCTTGCAATAACACAATGAAACCCAAAGACAATATAAGCAGAAACAACAACAACAACGTTGCCTTCAATAGCTACGCGACTATCATCATCATCATCATCATCATCAATATCGTCAGCCGTAACAGCAGCAGCAGCAATTACAATTAGATCTCTTTCATTCAGATGTATTTCAGGCAACAACAGTCTCTTCATTTGAATTAAAGAGATTTCCTGAAAGATGTCTGCTCTAGTGTAGATGAATGTAGTAATTGTATTACAACTGGATTCATTCAAATGAGTTCACATTGTAGATAATTCTTTGATCTTATTAACAGTAACCATTCATGTTGAAGTGATTAGCTGAAATTGATCACTTCTCATCGTTCCCACCAACACTCGCGATGTTTACTTTTGTTTACATTGTGAACACACTTTTGCTAAGAATTGTATGTTGCCTTTGTGCATCGTGTAAACACGCTTATCTCTCACACTATCATCTCGTAGTACGTTTTCCCATTATATAAATACTTAAAAATATTCAGTTAAAAAATATTTTCTGCGATATTTTTTAAAAGACTATCCATTTAATGAGTGATAAATGCTACCTTGGATATAACGTATCTTTGAAGCATATACAACTATGGGCAGTGATCTAGGATACAGCATAACAACTGTATTAAACTGAATTTCTGAGATAAACAATTATGATTATTTTGCACCGAAATATGCAGGCTTATGTCCTCATTTAGGTTGTTGTGGTGGCAACATTTAGACCGTTGCTTTATCGGCCTTCTTCACGGGTCAGTCATATTTGCAAACCTCGGTAATTCGACTGAAGCTCCTTATCATATTTAAGTGATAGATGTTCTCTTTCTGTTGTCTACTCAAGACTAATATTTATCAGGATCGATTCTCATAATTCATGGTCGTGCCATATGTATGAATCTCATTTTTGTCTATTTTGTGGAAAGGAACTTACTCCTCTCCCTAATGAACGACATAAGTGAGTTTGATTTGATGTAGGTCAAGCACTTTCTTCATCTCTCCCACTTCAAAATGTCAGCCGTTACATTTCCCCGTGAATACCTGCATAGAGAATTCTATTATTCTCCACTTGGTTCATTGATATTAAATAAGTGTCATGCATAGAAACCAGAAATATTATGAAGCAGTGCTCAGTATTCAACGTTTCGACCATGTAGTCTTTCTGCTTTGGTGGGTTCCAATTTGTTCCTGCTCTTTGTGATCCGTATTCAACAACTCTGGAACTATGCCGTTCTTTCTCAGTTTGTCGGATTGCGTCTTAGATCATGTCTCTCTTGTACCGTGTGTCTGACTTCTCGTTGGAAATGTATGGTTCCGACTTTTATATCCTCATGCATAAGTCCTTGAAGATGACCTCCAATTTAATCATATTGTCTGCCACTGATATATCAGCGTCTCACGTGCGTCTTGATGTAAAACACAGGGATTCAGCACTGAGGTAGATGAGGATTCAAGCGATAGCTACACTGAACAGAAAGATGAGAGGAAATGGACGTATACATAAATACAATTTTCTCGTGTACAACCCTACACACAAACAGACACAAACACACACACACGCGAACACATACACACTCACCTCCCCATATATATATATATAATATATATATATATATAATATATATATATATATATATATATATATATATATATATTATATATATATATATATAATATATATATATATATTATATATATATATATATACAACCCCAGAAACAAAGAAGCCTTCACCATCATCACCCATAATTTACCAATACTACATAAGGACCCCAAATTAAAGGAAATTCTAAACATACATAAAATCATTAAAAGCTACAAACAACCTGAATCACTTAAAACGATTCTCACAAAGGCAAAATTGTTTTCTGAAATTACGGATGCAAATGTAAAAAAATGTGGTAGACCAAACTGCGCAACATGCCCAAACCTTCTAGAAGGATCACAATTCCTCTTCAAAAAGGGACAAAAATTCAAGATCAAATCTAACTTTACTTGTGCTTCTGAAAACATAATTTATGTCATAAGATGCTCGGGCTGCCACCAAAACTACGTGGGTTTCACAGGACTATCACTCAGACGTAGATGCACTCTGCATCGACAACAGATTGCATTCCCAGAATACAGAATGATACCCTTTAGTGAGCATATTGAGAAATGCGCAAAGCAGCTACTACCACAATTTCTAATCTTTCCATTTTATCAATGTGCTATTAGAACACCAACACAAATTAGACTAAACAAGGAAACATTCTTCATTGAAAAATATAAGCCCAAACTTAACCATTCTAACATTCTTATACAGAGAAACTCACCCCATTAAATAAAAGGGAAAGGAAATATAAAGCGATTGTCTCCCTTATACCGGAAGAAATCGCTAATTACCTCCCCCTACCTGGAACTCTCCTTTGCACTTCATAACGAAGAAATAACAAGATGTTTTGAGAAATTTGAAAAGTTAACACGAAACCGGTAATTTCTTCAAAGACTATGTCACTGTATGAAAAAAAATTTATAACATTCTCCGGACATAATGACTCAAATATATATTTTAACCTTTTAAAACAACCCTTCTGTAGTTTTTCACTTTTTACTATTTTCTATATATTCAACCACGTGCTTTCACACACCAACTTTCTCAACCTATATATATATAATATATATATATATATATATATATAAACAAGATGCAAGCTGTATTTGATGTCTATTTATAAGCTTATACTATGGTTCTACTTTCGGCTTCGATAACTAATTTAATGCATAACAGAATCGTTGACATGCCTGCACTAAATGTTTCTTATTCATTTCGGACATGACTTGAACTTTGGCAGCTTTCAATGAAGCTATGGTATTGTGAGGAGGTCGATTAGTCTCCCTTTCTTCAAAACCCACCACTGGTAGAAGTCCTTGAAATTTAAGCCTGGGGAGCTTGGAGGCCACAAGTTTGGTGTCATATGACTGTAAAGATTGATTTTCGTCCTCGGCTTACTTGGACTTTCAGAGAAGATGCTTAGTCTTGCTGAAACAAGTATGGCCTTCCAGTGCGCATTTCACTCATCCAAGGCTTAACAACTGTCTTTAGTGCCTTAACATATCTAGCAACAGTAATTCTATGACCATTGTGGAAAGATATGAGGTGGCCTGACATAACATTCATTACTCACCACTCCTAAAACCATCATAATTGCCAATAATTGCTAATAATATCAATACTTCTTTCCACTTTTTGCATGCTTTCCTTTTTCTCTGTTGGTGTTTTTTTAATAAAATTCTTTTCCATTCCCTCTTCAACATTAATCTAATAGTTTCAACCACTCTACCTGAATCTCTTTCAGCCTATTATCACATTTTAGTTCCCATCGTATGCTCTCCTTCTTCCTTCTATTTTTGCCGTCTTCTTTTAAAAAATTAATATTAATTCATTTATTCAGGAAGTAAATTTTGTGGGTGGGAGTTCGTATTACCATTACAAACAAACGCAGTATTCCCTTTTACGAATGATTCGCTACACATAAATATAAATGTATGTCAAAGAGACACGGAAGAAATGTGATTTTAATAGAAATACAATGGCTTGGTAAAGGAAAGATGCAAGTGATCTTACAAATGTGAGAGGTCACTAACCAATTTGAATATAACAAGTTATGGAAATGAAAATATGAGAGCAAAAGAAGGAAACTAAAAGAAAGTGTCTGTGTGCATGAGAGAGAGAGAGAGAGAGAGGAGAGAGAGAGAGAGAGAGAGAGAGAAAGAGAGAGAAATAGTGAGAGAGAAGTAAGCGAGAGAGTTGACATTTGCAAAGCGAGACTGCTCCTGCTCATATTTGCAAAACTAGTGATATTTTTCACTTACGAAACAATTGCATTTAAAAGCATATTCAAATTTCTCCTTAACTTATGATTGCCTTCTTGTTTATGCATAGCAAATCTAATATAATAAATGCGAAAACTAATTTCTGTGTGTCAGTATGTCACACTTTGGCCCCCTTCTCTCACTATTCAATGGCACTTCCTCCTGCTGGGGTGCGATTAATAGCAGGCACAGAGGCGGTGAGGGTGGTGGCAAAGACAGAGAGAGAGAGAGAGGGGGAGAGGCAGAGAGAGAAAGAAAGAAAATGAGAGGGAAAGAAAGAGAGACAATAAAATTTAGGGAGAGCTGATGATGTTTTATTAAAAGTTGTAGTGTTGATGGTGCCAATGGGAGTAGTAGTAGTAGTAGTAGTAGTAGTAGTAATAATAATAATAATAATAATAATAATAATAATAATAATAATAATAATAAGAAGAAGAAGAAGAAGAAGAAGAAGAAGAAGAAGAAGAAGAGAAGAAGAAGAAGAAGAAAGAGAGAGAGAGAAAGCGAGGAAGGTGTTAAACAACTTTCCTGGACAGAAATTCCTGTGGCCAGCATACTGAACCAACTACTGAACATTATCATTTTTGTTTTATATTTTGCTTTCTTTAATACATACATACATACATACATACATACATACATATATACATATTCCAAGTAAGTTTTTATCTTAATAATTATGATGCGCACTCCTCTATCTCTCTTTCCCTCTCTTGTTCTTCATCCTTTCTGTTTTTCTCTCCCACCCTTCCCTATTCTTCTCCTCTCCCCTTCATTGTTCCCTCTCTCTTACTCCTCCTCGACTCTCATCACTGACACGTGATCAGAGGGAAACCATCTTTCCGACTGCTATCTTCACCAAGATAAGGCCGTTTATCCTGTCTCTCTCACAATAAGCTGTCTCCTCAAGCGTTCAAAATAATTTTTCCATCGTCTTGGTTTAACAGCCCTCATCGTTTGTTTTTACTGTGTTAGTCTCTTTGTTCTGTCTTTTACTGTTTTTAATTTTATTGTTTTTACTGTCTTTTTGTTCGTACTGTCTTTTTGTTCGTACTGTCCTGTTCTTTTTTCCATTTTTACCCCACCGCAAAAAATCCCAAATTTTATTTAATTTGCTTTGCGGGAAGGACTGTTTCAATGAAGTCGCGCCTTGTCCTTACCTTCGAAAACGCGGGGTAGACGAAGCAGGGACAACTGAAGAAGGGGAATATTCCTTGTGTTGTATGTCTTGTACTCTGTTCTTTCGTTGTTTGAAAAATAGTTCGTTTCCATGTTTTTGTTTTTATGTTTTCGTTTCACATTGTGTTCAACGTTTTTTTTATGTCCTGTACCCATATATGCATGTATATATACATATAGATGTAGGTATGTACATATATGTATGTATATATGCATATATTTATATATTTTATTATTATTATAGATATATATATGTGTGTGTGTGTGTGTGTGTGTGTGTGCGTATGTGTGTGTACATACACACACACACACACACACACACACAAACACACATATATATAAAATACACTTTAATTGAAATACAGTTTCCCCCAAATTAGACACATCTAATATAATAAATGTGAATGTCAATGTGTCAGTGCGTCAAATTTTTTCAACTTTACTCCTAGAAGACGTAGCCCAATATATACTACCATTTTGGAATCAGGCTGATTCCGTGAGTAAATTAAAAACATTCCGGATCGAATCCTGATCTACAATCCTGAAATTTTGGATTCCTATGTTTTCATTCCTGCGATTGTTTTTGGCGATTTTTTTTTTACATGAGTAAAAAAGAATATTGCTTTAAAATTTGGCACGAAGCTAGCAATTTCGGGGGCATGGCTAAGTCGGTTACATTGACCTCCGTGTTCTGCTAGTATCTGTTTGATCGAATTCTAAAGGATGGAAGGCAAAGTCGACCTTGGCGGAGTTTGAACTCAAAAGGTGAAGACAGACAAAATGCTACTAAGCAATTTTGTCCGACATACTAACGATTCTGCCAGCTTGCCGTCTTACCAGTTCTGCTAAAGTTACAGTAAGTATGCTATTACTACTACTGGTGCTACCGCCACTACTATTGATTATAATAATAATAATAATAATAATAATCCTGGTGTAGCTCTACTACTATTATTACTGTTGCTGTACTTTCATAACTACTGCGAGCAGTAGTACTAGAACGTAAAAACAGACGATATGCGATAAAGTATTTTGTCCCGCTCGTTAACGATTCTGCCAGCTCGCTGCCTTTCTGCTTTACTAATGTTGTAAAAGAAAATGCAGTGGGGCTGGTGGAATCGTTAATACGCCAGGCAAAAAGCTTAGCAAATGCCGCCGACGCCGACTTTGCCTTTCTTTCTTCGGACTCAATAAAATAAGTGGCACATGACTACTGGTGTCAATGTGATTGACTCCCTCCTCAAACCCGCTGGCCTTGTGCCAAAATCTGAAACCAATATTGTAAAAGAAAAGTGCAGTGAGCTGGCAGAATCGTTAGCACACAGGGCAAAATGCTTAACATCATTTCGTCTGTCTTTACGTTCTGAATTCAAATCCCCGCGAAACCGACCACGCCTTTCATCCTTTCGAGGTCGATAAAAGAAGTACAAGTTGAGCATTGGAGTCGTTGTAATCGATTTACCCACTTCCTCGAAATTACTGGTCTTGTGACAACATTTCAAAGCAGTATTGTAAAAAAAAGAGACAATGTGTCAAAGAACTTTTCGATTTTTCTATTAACATTTTTATTGACAAAGAACTGTTGTTATTACCACTTCGAAGCTCTAAAGTAATATCACTTTTCCTTATACTCTGTTTTAAATCTCTGTTATTCTTTTCCTTGTCATACCTCACTGTCATATCAATTTGCACCACGCAGTGAACCTTTACAAAATATTATCAAGACCCAGTGAACATAGAAGAACATTATTTACATTCTACACATAAATGACACAAAAAGAACTATTTCTTTCCTTGTTTTCACAAATATAACTTTCTCAATATATATTATTCCCTTTTCTTAAGTTAATGTTTACTGCTTTTCATATAACATGAAATGTTGTGTATTATGCTTTAAGTGTCCGTTTTTATATAACACATAGCTTGTGTATATTACATTGACTATAATTTTTACCTATAACACACAATCTGTTTTTATATTGCTTAGAATCTGTTTTTATGTTACGTTCCATAATTATTACCCATGCAGACCGGGCAATCTATACACTACAGACAGAAACATGTTACAACAGACTTTTCTATAAAATAGAAATATACTAACTGCATTCTATTCAAATCCAAGAAGCATTTTAAAATCTACAAACGTAAACACGATATAAAACAGCGGAGGCAGGACTCAAACCAGCTTACGAACGCATTAACGCACAGAGCACGTGTTCGTCGAAATAATAAATTGCAATTTTAGAGGAATAATTAATTTTCGTAGTGCCGTTGTTGAACAAGCTGATATGGCATGCCAGCATCTGAAACCGATGAATCATCTGATGTTTTGTAATTAATTTAAGCAGGAGGGGAAACTTTAACTGCTTATCTATCTGTAATAATCCTTGTTTATAATCGTACCTTATCTTAGTGATTCAATCAAAACATATTTATCACACTTTGCTTTTTCTCAGTTTCTTTATCTTACAACTTATTCCATGGTCTCAGGCAATATGATGTTAATTCATCAACAAGGAACCATCTGAAGCAGATGATGCATAAAGCACGCTAATGCACTTAAGTATATGTATGGATGTACACACGCATACACGCACATATTTTTATCTTTTACTTGTATCAGTGATTAGACTGCAGCTATGCTGGGGTACTGCTTTGAAAGGTTTTAGTTGAATAAATCGACCACATTGCTATTTCTTAAGACTGGTATTTATAATAAAAGTATTTTCGTCGAATCTGTAAGTCATGGGGACGTAAACAAACCAATACCAGCTGTCCAGTGATGGTGGAGGAGAAACACACATATACAGACAAAGATAATACATGACAGACTTTTTTCTCAACATATATTATTCCATTTTAAGGCAGCGAGCTGACAGAAACGTTACTGCACCTGACAAAATGCTTTGCAGCATTTCTTCTGAGTTTGCGTTCAGACTTCAAATGCCCTCGGCTTCGATAAAATATGTACCACTTGAACACTGGGATCAATGTAATCGATGTATACCTCCCTCGAAATTGCTGGCGTTGTGCCAAAATTTGAACTTCAATAGAAATTTTCCCCTTTTCTTAAATTAATGTTTTCTGCTTTTCCTATCATTTTGATAACACATGAAATGGTTTGTCTTATATTCTAAACTTCTCTTTTTATACATTATTTACAATGAATGGACTGTACTTTCTAGCTTTTATGAGTTCTAGAGGAGTTTCGAACCCAGCCCTTTATTCCTAAGGTATTCTTTTTTGCTGATGTTACTTTTTTTCTGTTGATATTATTTCCCAAATCCCTGCCTGGGATTGAACTCAGAATCCGAGGGTTAGCAGCTCACGCTCTTATCCACTACGCTATATGCCCGTAGAGTAAATTTTGTAGCTTATAAACGTAATATTTCATATTTTCTTAATACCAGTTCCCATATTACATTTACATCTGCACTAGGTCTGCTTAGGAGATTATTGTGTCCTAGCATATGTACTGGCTCTTTTAATATTCGTATTTTCCAGTGGTTGTCTCTGTCTATTATTTAAACTTCACTCCGCAGAGGGAGGTGGTCTCTGTTTTCCCCATACATGAGCGGCTATACCCGATTTTGCAGCATCCTCTCGCTTCACAGCTTTACGATGTTCCTCTACCCTTATTTTAAGGAGGAGGTATGTTTCGCTTTTGTATAACCTACTGCAAATGCATGGGTTGGAGTACACGCAGCATTTGGTCATATTTTCTTCTATGGGTGGATTTACTCAGAGGAGGTATTTGCAAAGTGTCGTATTACTTCCGAATATTGTCCTAGAGGCCTTTGACATGGGTAGACAGACTGCGGTCAGTTTATGGGTTTTATCCCGTTTCGTATTCCTAATTGGAGTAGATAGTATGTTTTCTGGATAGTTGTTGCATAATAGGTTGTTTCTTAGCCTGATAATTTCTTCCTAGTGTGTGACAGGATCGCTACTTATAGTCTTTGCTCGATGTTTTAGGCACTGAGCAATCCTTGTATGGATGGTGGGAATTGAAGTTGAGGTATTGTCCAGTGAAGGTTGGCTTACGATATACGAATGTCCTGAACCCATACTCAGTGCGTGTTATTAATACATCCAGGAATGCCAGTGTTGGGTCTGTTGTCAGTACTTCATTGGCATGAAGTAATCTTTGTTCTTGATTAAGATCTGTGACAACTTCCTCTCTGTTTTCAGAGTTGGATCTTTTTTTATTTTGCTGTAGCTTTCTTCAATTATGAGACTTGCTAATTTTACCGAGTATTCAGACTTGTTCATTCGCCGGAAATATGGTGGAACTGTCACTCTGTAATGTTTTGATAGCGAATTTTTCTCCCTAGAGATGTTTGGTTTGGGAAGTTTCCTTTTCTTTAGTACCTTCTCAACAGGGGCTAGGCTATTATGTCCAAGTATAAGGCGGCGAGCTGGCAGAAACGTTAGCACACCGGGCGAAATGCGTAGCCGTATTTCGTCTGCCGTTACTTTCTGAGTTCAAATTCTGCAGAGGTCGACATTGCCTTTCATCCTTTCGGGGTCGATAAATTAAGTACCAGTTACGCACTGGGGTCGATGTAATCGACTTAATCCGTTTGACTGTCTTTGTTTGTCCCCTCAGTGTTTAGCCCCTTGTGGGTAGTAAAAAAATATACATTATGTCCAAGTATGGAATGCGCTTGATGGTTGTCGCAAAGTTGAAACCTTTGTTTAGTACTGCTTCTTCAGAGTTGTCCAGATGTCGCCTACTTACGTTAATTACTGCTTTCACAGGTAGGTGATGGACTTTGGTCTTCATTCTCTGAATATTGAGCTTCATAAGCTTCTTTACCTGGCGTGTCTTCACCTTCTCAAATTCTTTCTTGCACGACTTTTCTAGATCTTGTTGGATTCTCTCTCTACCATCCTCTCTGGTTATTCTCCCAAATAATGAAGACAATCTGTCTCTGATTTCGTTATTTAGTTGATGTTTTTCCAATGGTTATAATGGATCCTCTCATGGGCGAGGGCGTGCCCTGTTTTTTCCGCTACTCTCCGAGCATTATTTGAATTCACTGATGTCATTACAGTCAGTCCAGGTGACATTAGCTTTGAGTCTCTACATCTACACAGAAACGTTAGATGGCTTGAAAGACCATCTAGTTTCTAATAGAGTTTCTCAGTATGTCTCCATTGAAGTCTAATGTTGACTCCGTACCGATTAGTATTCTATTCTTATATAACACGACTAGTTGTGTATATTACATGTAACTAAATATATATGATGGACTTCTTCCAGTTTCTGTTTACTAAATCCACTTAAAACTCTTTGGTCGACCTCGGTCTATGGCAGAGGACACTTATCAAAGGTGCCTCGCATTGGGAACGAAGCAGACAGATTGTGATTGGGAAGCAACTTCTTACCACACAGCCATGCCTGCGCCTAGTGACTTCATCTACATTAATATGAAGAAATAATAATAAAAATAAGCATTTATAACATTTAAAAAAAAAGACTAAAACTTCAGTCTTTTTGGATCTCGTCCAGTATTCGCGTCATTAAATCCATACCTGTTGTCAAAGGCAGTTTGACAAATAGTTTACATTTCAGCTGATATTAAGAATAAATCATCCAGCGTTATAAAGCATGAATCTTAGTTGTTTTCGATGAATATTTCATAACGCAGAGTAGGACAATTTGATTAATTTATATGCTTTATGGAGGGTTATGCAATTTTTCAGGGAGACGTGTTTCTAGGTTTACCAACTGGAAAAATTTATTCCACGATATATTTTACAAGACTGTTAAAACACACGCACACACACACACACACACACATACACACACACACACCACACACACACACACACACACACACTCACACACACACACATTATTATTCATATATTATATTCATTAGTCTAAACTACATGATATGTTATTGGCACTCCGTCAGTTACGACGACGAGAGTTCCAGTTGATCCGATCAACAGAACAGCCTGTTCGTGAAATTAATGTGCAAGTGGCTGAACACTCCACAGACAAGTGTATCCTTATTGTAGTTCTTTGGGGGATTCAGCGTGACAAGCCTGTTTCTTTAAAATACAGGTACAACTAATCTCTGTCAGGTGAGTAGACTTGAGCAACATGAAATAAAGTATCTCTCTCAAGGACAGAACGCGTCGCTGGGAATTTAACTCACAACTTAGGACCGTGAGCCAAATATCCCTAACCACTAAGCCACGCGCATTCACTACACACGATATGTATACTAGACATATAAACGTAAGCATGACATACACACAGATGTGTGTGTGTGCGCGTCTGTGTATGGTCGTTAGAAACCTTTCTTTTCGTACGAGTTAGTATGCAGTTTCACTTACGTTTTTAAAGATTCGTATTGTACACGGGTCGTTTCTGTTCTCATTTGTAGCTCTTTTTGAGAAAATAATGAATTCTTACTAGTTTAGCCACAAAACTGAGTTTATTGCTAAATTAATTTTATGTAAATTAAAAATATACATACATCTAATGCATGTAATGTGTAAGATGTTTGAGAGACATAAGGCATAGACAAATATTAACTTCAAGAGAAACAAATCATTTGAGAACAACTAGATACTCTTCAAATGGATTCGAACTTACAATTAGGCAGATCAATGCTGAAACTATTCATCTGCCACTATCTTCCCATTATGAGATAGAAATCCACTCACAAGACAAGGTGTTTGTTGACCCGCTGTTATAGTAGAAGAAACCTGCTCGAGGCGTCACGCAGTGGAGCTGATACAGAAACCATATAGATAAAGACCACTTCGATCATGAGTAGCCATGATATATACATATATATATATATATATATAATTCTTTTATTTGTTTCAGCCATCTAACTGTGGCCATGCTGGACCACCGCTTTTAGTCGAACAAATCGACCCCAGACTTATTCTTTGTAAGCCTAATACTTATCCTA
The DNA here is from genome assembly GCF_006345805.1 of Octopus sinensis. Taxonomy (NCBI): domain Eukaryota; kingdom Metazoa; phylum Mollusca; class Cephalopoda; order Octopoda; family Octopodidae; genus Octopus; species Octopus sinensis. The sequence goes on from NC_043001.1 coordinate 56,762,146, forward strand.
TCGGACTCTTTTGCTGAACTGCTAAGTTACGGGAACGTAAGCACACCAAGACACCAACATCGGTTGTTAAGTGATGGTGAGGGGGGAAAGACAAACACACACACACACACACATATACATTTATGTATATATATACGACGGGCTTCTTTCAGTTTCCGTCTACGAAACTCTATTCACAAGGATTTGGTCGGCCCGAAGCTATAGTAGAAGACACTTGCTCAAGGTGCCACGCAGTGGAACTGAACCCATAACCATGTAGTTTGTAAGCAAGCTATTTACCACGCACCCACTCCTGCACATATAGCTACTTACAACACATCCACTCCTATATATATATATATATATATATATATATATATATATATATATATATATGTGTGTGTGTGTGTGTGTGTGTGGTGTGTGTGTGTGTGTGTGTGTGTGTGTGTGGTGTGTGTGTGTGTGTGTGTGTTGAGATAACCGTTCAGCGATTATCTTCCTGAACAGCTTGTAAATGAATGAGCAGAAGCCAAGAGGACAGGTTGGGTTCAGAAAGAAGTACAGCACTATAGGTCATATGTTTGCTCTAACGCAGTCGTTGGAACAAGCGAGACAGTTGCTTTTGTGCGTTGCATTCATTGATTACAGAAAAGCCTTCGACAGCATCGAAATCAACGCAAAACTGCAAGCTCACAGGAAACAAGACGCAAAGTTCTAAGGCAATCGACGGACCCGTCAATTGTCGAAAGGTATCCGCGCGAACGGAAGAGACCACTCGGAAGACCTCCAGTCAGGTGAGAAGATGGAAAGATTATTTAAGAAAAATGTTTGGAACAACATGGAAGAGCACGTGGGGAAAGGAGCAAATACTGTGGCTAGCGGAGCCGTCTCGGCCCCTGACAGTCTGGCCGATCCAGGTCACACACACACACACACACACACACACACACACTCACTCACTCACATAGAAAACAGGTACTCTTCACAGATAGAGATTTAAAACAAAATACATGCAATGGATTCGAACGTATGACTTACAAGTTGGCAGATCAACGTTGAATCTGTTTATCCTGCCACTATCTTCCCATTAAACGACTTGGTTAATAAATAATTCAGGTAACATTAATGCAACGTATAGCCAGTTGTTTGACCAGAGCGATTGAAGTGTCAAAACAACAGGGGAGAATATTCATCACAGCATTAGGCGTATACTCGTATATCAACAGGACTGGCTGAAACCAACGCCGGTGTACAGTTATGGCGTTTTAAAATATGTATAACTGCCGCTGTTATTTACATACATGTATTTGTATTGCTCTCTCCATTTCTCACTTTCCCTCTTTCACTCTCAACATATGCACATGCTTGCATATGTGGGTTGTGTGTGAGTGTGTGAGTGTGTGTGTGTGTGTATGCATGAATATATGTATATATAGATAGATAGCTACAAATAAATATACAGACATGTTTGCATATATATATGTATATGCATATATAATAGTATGCATACACACACACATATATATTCATATCCACACATATATGTATCTAGGTATAGTGCTAAATCTATCTTCCGTTTCCTTCATCAATTATATATATATACATACATACATATATATATATATATATATATATATATATATATATATATATATATATATATATATATATATATGTACATACATACATATATGCATACATACCGACACATACCGATACGTGCATGCGTATGGGTGGAATATACCTCTATGTATAACTGAATTTACAATCGTACACACGTGTTTATACATATAGATATATATATATATGTGCATGCATATACATTCACATTGCGTGTCTGCATGGACACCGAGAGGTTGAACGGGAGTAAATTTAGAGATCAATTCATTAAGCAAAGATATGTTTATAGGAATTCACATGTTTGTATACATATATAATATCGTGTTTCATTACTTGCCTGCTTCGTACGTCCCTATATCCTTGTGTTCATGGCACTATGGTAGACAAATGACATGTATACATACATAGTTACGTGCGCAAACTATATGTGTGAGTGTACGTATGTATGTGTATATGTATTTGCATATATATATGCATATATGCATATACTTATATGCATATTGCATGTATATTAATATATATATACATCCATCCATCCATACATGCATGCATACATATATTATATATATATATAATAATATATATATATATATATATATATATATATATATATGTATACATATATATATATATGTATATATATAAATAAAATGTGGGAGACAAGGAGAATGAGATGGCAGGGACAAAGAGAGATAAGACAAACATACATACATATGTGAGTGTGTCTATGCTTCTATATATTAATATGTGAGTGAGAGAAAAGGAGGTACTAGAGCATAGTTAAGTGAAAGAAATGATTCACTATCATGAACCATTAGTTGATATTAGGTAATTTATGATCCGGAAATGGAATTCTGTGATTCCCTGTTAATGTTGATGGCAGCATTATTGGTTTTGGTAGCATTCAAAGTAGACATTGTTATTGACTACATGTTCATCCATAACTTCAATAATATATACATTTGATCATTTTTTACATTGTCCTTTACCAACGATAATGGCTGTACACATGCAAGCTTTTTACATTATGGGCATTATATGTGCATGGATATATGTGTGTGTGTGTACGTACATATATGTACGTGTATAGATTTATTTATATATATATTTATGCATGTATATATGTACAAATGTATACAAACACACACACTTAAACATATATATATATATATATGTGTATATATATATACATATATATATATATATATATATATACATACATATACACACACACACATATATATATATGTATATATATATATATATATATATATATATATATATATAATATATATATATATATATATATAATATATATATGTATATATATACATACATACATACAGGAAGCTGCACAGAAAATTATGTCCGTTTATATATACTTATATATACATATATATGTATTATATATATATATATATATATATATATATATATATATATATATTATATATATATATATATATGTGTGTGTGTGTGTGTGTATGTATATTATATATACACACATATATATATTATATATATATACACTATTATATATACATATATGTGAAAAATATATGATATATATAATCAATATACATATATAATGAACACATAAACACACCACAAACGCAGACACACTCACACACACACACACACACACACACGCTTATATTCTTGAAATATTTGTCTCTTCTTGTGCATCGTTTTACGTGTCTGATTCGCGTGCGGGTGTCTATGTGTCTGTTTAATAATGAAAATACAGAGAATTAATAAATAAATAAAAATACGTGTCATATTAAATATATCCATTCTACTTACATATTCTGCAATATGTGTGCGTGTTTGTGTGTCTGCATATATGTGTATTTGTGTATATATGCATGTAGATATACATATAATACACACACACAAACACACACGCAAAAACACACTCGTACATATATATACATACACATATACATATGCATATGTATATTTGTACATGTATATTCAAATATATACTAACATATATGCAAATATATATATATATGTATACTGTTTATGTATGTTTATATGAAAGTGTGCTTCACATACACATACATATATACTTGCACACACACATATGCGTATATGGATGTACATATTTACGTGTGTGTGTGTTTACAAATGCTTATGTAGTCTTCGAAGAGATATATTGGTGCATTTACTATGTTTCCTGAATGTACAATATAAGCAGTGAGTTAGTTTTATCCTTAATGGATTCTTATTAATTTTTCGTATAGATTCAAAGATCGGACATTGTCTGTCTGCGAAGACTATTTTTCACTGTTTCTCTGTTTGTTTCTCGTCTCGAAGTAACTTCCTTTGTTGAAGAAATGATATCTAATAATTATTGTTATTCTTCATCTTATTTACTTCAGGGGACAATGTTACAGCTCCGTGCTGCGTCAATATCTTTGATTAACAATATTTCACTCACTAGACCATTTTGGTTATATTTCGTGTAGTTACATGCCTGTTATATTTTGCAGATAACTGCATTCTTGTGCGTAAAAGCAAATGTAGTTGGTAAACATAATATGTATTTAAAAGTTTCATCTCTACACTGCAGCTATTAGTGGGCTAAGCCTAAAATGGTTTTGGTCGATTATGTATTGGTCTCGCCACTTCGATTGGTGCTAAAATTATCAACGTCGAAATGGTGAAACACCTGCCAACTTTGCTGTAAAAAGAGTGAATATGCGCAAAGGAACTTAAAGGGACTGGGTCGAAAACGAGAAATGATTTATTTTTTTCTGTCAAAGTATCGATTATATTGTTTCTCGTTGTAATACATCTACATACATGCATACACATCTATCTATTTATATATATATATGTATATGTATATATATATATATATATATATATATATATATATATATATACATACATAATTCATGCATACATATATACATACATATAGTTGTGTGTGTGTGTGTGTTTAAGTAAATGTAAGATCCAAGGATCGAGGTGTAGGAAGAAAGTTAGCCTCAAGCAATCCGTAGTAAAAATATAAAACTTTCAGGGACACTAAGGGTTTATTGAGACGGTGTATTTTCTAATTTTTCTCAATGGCATCGCTGCATGGTAAGAAGCTTGCTTCCCAACTACATGGTTCTGGGTTCAGTCCCACTGCGTGGCACATTCAGCAACTGTTTTCTACTATTGCGCTGAGTCGACCAAAGCTTTGTGATTTAAATGTACATGGAAACAGAAAGAAGCCAGTTGTATATATGTATGTATATATACATATATATATATATATATATAATATATATATATATATATATATATATATTATATATATATATATATATATATATATATATATATATATATATATATATAAAATCTGTTTACTTGTTTCGGTCTTTTTACTGCGGCCATGTTGGGGCACAGCCTTAAGAAAAATATGGAACACTTCACGAATTTGTGTCCTCTTTGCGCAGGCGCCATGTTAATCTCTGTATCGTTCCGATTTTAGTGTATGTACTTCTGAAGTATGCACATATGTAAATGTCTTTTATGCTTTATATGCTTCAGTCATTCTACTGCGGTCATGTTGGGACACCACCCTGAAGAAATTTTCATCGAATGAATCACTCACTAGTACTTGTCCTTTCAAGTCTGGTAATTATTCTATAGGTGTCTTTTGCCGAACCGCTAGCTTACGGAACCGCAAACAAACCTACACCGGTTGTCAAAATGTGGTGGGGGCCAAACACAGAAACAAAGGGCACTATTCAGCACAGGTATTGTTGGAAATGAGAGTCAAAAACAACACATAGACAAAGAAAGCATAGCCAGATCACCAGTGATTTCGCATTTGATTAATACTAGTCAGTTGCACTTACCCGGCATTATGAGTTTCGTTTTTACTCTCATTTCTAGCAATACTGGTGTTGACTAGTGCCCTTAGTCAGATTAGTGACGTCTATGTTTCTGCCTTTCGTTTGTAGATAGCGAATAAGCTACCTTTCACTATATATAATTTTTCCTTTCACCATTTATGAAAACAGCGTACGATTTCTACGGTAGTCTTATAAACTGACAAAGCGAGCAAACTTAACCCAGCTAATACGCATTTAACTAACATAATGCATTGCAAATATAGACTCTTTTCTAAACTTTGAACAACTAAAACTTATGGTGGAAAGAATTCAATAAAAATAGAGACAAATGCGCCGGCGCGCTCACACACATATCCAACGACATTCTCCATTGTTTTTGTATACTAAAAACACGTTATTAGTAAACACAAAGCTGTAACAGAAGTTAATTGTTAAATGTGCAATAAAATTTAACTGCACCTAGAAACTTTTGAAACAAGCATCTTACCGATACAACAATTTCTGCGTCAATGCATGCAATTATAGCTTTTTATTCAGTCACATAAATTATATACGCTGATTAGAGCGATAAACCTGTATTCTTATGTTTAATGGCCATTTAGTCTTCATTCTTAAAGATTTGAATACTTCGATAGACTTATAAATCATATATTTAACGTTTAAACTATTTTTCGCTGATGAGGCGTGATAAGACCAAAACATGCTTGGTGCTCTCAGTGTACTTTGAAACATGAGACCTGCCCATGACAGCATTCTAATTTCAATTGCTTGTGATAAATTTAGATTTCGTAGTCGTTTCTTCTACATTTTTTGAGAATTAAGTGATTTTTTTTCTCTTCACTATATGTACCAATTTAATTAATCAAAATATCTTGGCATATTTACATAAAGTATGTTAGTAAGCATATATTACGTAAAATAGTCGGAAACTAGTCTTAAAGAAGAAAGAAAAACATAACCTGTAAAGAACCAGAATCACGAGCAACCTTATACACAGACGCATAGATACATACATACATACATACATGCATACATACATACATACACACATACATACATACATACTGGGAACTTTCACAGAAACAATGATGTTGACAGGCTCTACCTAAGGAGAAATGAAGGTGGTAGAAGCCTGAGATCAGTGCAGACGGCCTACTAATGCTGCATGCTATCATTCAAGCAGCACCTGTTAAACAACAGCAGCAAAAATAAATATAATAATGCAGTCCTGAAAAGTGAAGTGAGCAACATTGTACGAGTTGGGAGTGAACTCCCCAAAAAACACTCTCTTCCTTATGATCTGCTATATAGCCCCAAACAGCTTGGCTGTCTTACCTCAGAGAAGACATGGATGGAAAGCACTTATCATACAAAAAAAGTCTCTGCATGGGTGGTTTGCCTGGAAGCTAGAAGACAGTAGAATTGGCACGAAGCGCAGCCTCTCTTGGACACAAGTCTACTACATCACATCGCACTTTGAAGGCTATGCGTTTGCAATCCAGGAACAGGAGATTGCCACAATGTACAGACGGGACATTGTCGTTTGAGATAGAGGGCCCTCATTCCATTCTATTCTAAAAGTGACACATGCCACTTTTAATCTTGTCATTAGTATTATATCACATCTGTAAATACTCTTCTAATGATCTTCTCAGTGTTCATACTTCAGAACTGCAAGAATTAGGAATTTCCCCCTTTTGCTGTTTAACGTTAAGTCTAACCTGATAGAGCTGGCTTTTAAATACAGTATTTCATCACAGAGGTTATCTGTCCTGCAGATATAAATGTCACTTTGAAAATCAAGGAAAGAGAGGATATCTATGGACAACTGATTTGAAACCTCCAGCTTCTATATATAGACTATGAATTCTTATTCATATCAATAGTAATTGGAGTACTAGGTTTTGTAAGTAAATGCTTAAAGGAGAATCTGGATAAACTAGGATTTTCAGAAAGAGAAATTAACCGGCTGATTCGTGCATTACAAGTTCAATCTGTGAGTGAAACAGTAAAAATATGCAAGACTTTTGTCAAGTTCCAAATGTGAATTTGTCTGTGTTAACTACATCCCTAAGACAGAACCTTGTATCTTTTTTGGGAACTGGCCCCTCCTCAGTGAAAGATTTATAATAATTAATGAACAGAAGAGACATCCATCCATCCATCCATCCATCCATCCATCCATCCATCCATCCATCCATCCATCTATCCATCCATACATACATACCTACATACATACATACATACATACATACATACATACATACATACATACATACATACATACATACATACATGTAACCTGTCTCAGGCTTAGAAACATTTATGAGATGGATAGAAAGAAGTGGTTAGAAGTTGAGTTTTTACTTTCCCCGCGTGCTAAATATCTGTTTTTATACGAATCTCGTATTATTTCTGTTGCAGAGAAGTTTAGTTTATTGAGAGCCACTAAACAAGTTTGTATTAAAAATTTGAGACAAAATTACAGTTGAAGTGATGAAAAGCTCCCTTGTCTGTTTCTTAAAGGTTTTATCCCGAATGGATGAAGTCATTATTTTCTTAAGGATTTTCATCTTCCCTTTAAACTTTGTATCACACATTTATTTTCAAAAAGTCAACCGAACTTCTGAAACAGCCTCCTCTATTCTTCTAAACGATTTACACATAGTCTCTGCCCTCATTCCATTCTAATTCTAAAAGTGACACATGCCACTTTTAATCTTGTCATTAGTATTATATCACATCTGTAAATACTCTTCTAATGATCTTCTCAGTGTTCATACTTCAGAACTGCAAGAATTAGGAATTTCCCCTTTTTGCGTACTTATTATTGCCGTTTAACGTTAAGTCTAACCCGATAGAGCTGGCCTTTTAAATACAGTATTTCAAATATGATTATTACATTTTGTTGTCAGGTGTGATATATCAAGGATCACATGTATCGAATGTCCCTTTCCAGTTTAAGAAGATACAGTGTGACTTCAGAGAGCATTAGCAACTATTTATATCAGGTCTATCCACCACACTGAGGTGTTCCTCTAAGTCAAGATATTGTTGTCCAGAAAAAGATCGACCATGTCGTTCTCTAACACTATAGAAATGACGCCTCTTTTACAAATTTGTAAAAGAAATCGGAACCGAGATTTACTCATTTTTAGTGTTGTATTATGTACAACAGGCTAAGAAGGCAAAAAGTCATGGAAAAAGATATTTCTTCGACATATTTGTGGTGGATATTATGTACTGAAATGAGATTTAAACTGGGTTAAAAATACGAACAAATAAAACTGCTACATATTTGTATCTGATGAAGCGAGAGTAAGAGTTGTTAGCTGGTGATGCAAAATTAATGAAGGAACATCTGTGCAGTAATGTATACTGTTAAAGTAGCAGCTAGATCATTTCCAAATTTCCTCCTATCGTTTTGTACATGGACGGATACTCTGTATAATATAGTCTTAGATAGGCATAGCTGAAGTGAAAGGTGGAATGGTCAAGATTGCAAAGCTTGTGATCAAAGGTTTGTTCAGTTATACATAACCTGTGACTAAACAACCTCAAAAGCAACATCATGTTTAACCAAACCATAGGCACTTTGGATTTTACAGATGATATGACACAGAGTTTGGTATTCCACAGATCAGTGCTCGTTCAAATTTATCTGGCAAAGCAAACTTACACTAGTTTAGAAATGTAAATATCTCTCGACAAATACTGAATGATTAGATAACCAGCAAAAGATTAGTATTATTGTGTATAGTGCCAAGAACGAGTCAGTCTAGTGGAACCCATTTGCTTCTAAGCTGTTGATAATGAACAGAAATTTTAGGCAATTTTATGTGAAATGAGAGATTTGGACAAAAGGAAAAAAGGATGGTGGAGGAAATAGATAAAATAAAATAAAAAAAAGCAAATCTTTCGGGCTCAAATTGATAGGCGATAATCACATTCACATGGATACACATGCATGAAAACTAGAATAAAAAGGCGCGATTGTTACGCATGGAAAACCTCTGATCGTCTACATGATCAGAACTAAACTAGGGCTAAACAACAACACTAACAAGTTACTACTGTAGGATGATTTAATTGTTAAACTGGCATCCCCATGCAAGTTCAAGTACACAGAACGCCTACGGATACCAATGCACACTCGAAAATACATCCAAACACATACGTATGTTGAAATTTATGTCTAAGCATCCACATGTAAGCGCATATACATACGCGTATGCAGAGATGCATTATACACATACGCACTTTGATCCGATTCATAACAACACTTACAAAGAGTTAAAGCTGGACAAATCTCAGATGTTTCCATCCATTGAGAAATCAATCTAAAACTTTTTCCTGCGACTGCTGCGGTTGCTGCTACTGCTGCCGCTGCTGCAGTTATTATTTCTGTTGTTGTTTCTGCTGCCAGATATGACGATACTAGATAACTTCTGCCCTAATCCGTTATTGGATACGTTTCCTATAGCAGCCAAACAATATATTTGTTGGGTAGGGCTACATCAAGGCTGACTTATCTTAGAAGCTTCATAAATCTAATATCCATTTTATTATTTGATTCTTAAGCTCAATATAGTATTTTTTGTTTTTATTTATTCGTTTATCAATTCTAGGAATTAGACAGACGTTGCCCTTTATTTATTGCAATCTATTTAATTCTTTTGATATTTGAAATCATTCTACTTTATATTTTCGATTTTAAACAAATTGGAATTTGGCTTATAATTTTTTCTCTATTGAGAAAAACTAAACATGAAAAGAAAGACGAAGAGAGAGGGAGACAGAGAGAAAGAGAAAGAAAGAGAGAGGGGTGATGGGGAGAAGGAGATAAACATGAATATGGAAAATGAGTTAGAATTGTCCCAGAGATAAAATAGATAAATCTAAATTAAAAAGAAAAATCACAACGCGAAAGAGAAACAAGCAAATAATATAATCCTTAATAGCACCAAATATTATTTGTTTATTTTTGCATATATTATTAGACAGTATAGTGCTGTAACAAAGAAATATATAGAATAATCTCCAAAACTAATGATATTAAATCTAAACCAAGGCTGAAATTTTATTGACGAGGAGACAAAATGAAAACAAAAAAAAAAAACGAAATATTCTTGTGAAAAACTAAGTATAATTCTAAAAATGGAAAATCAGACCCTAAAAGAAATAGAATCCATTAAAAGGAAAGCAACCTCTCCCTCGAAAACGAAACAAAAATGAAAGACAAGCACACCCAAAGTCGTGTCAAGATATCGTACAAGTAAAACAAATATTTATGGAAATGAATAAATGCAGCAACAAAATGATTACAGTATCCTAACATTGTAATGCACAGTGAAATATGAGTGTGTGCATGTGTGTGTGGTGTCGTATATATATAATATATATATATATATATATCTATATATATATATATATAGATATTATATATTATATATATATCTTTATTATATATATATATATTATATATATATATATTTATATATATATATATCTATATATATATATATAAAATAGCCATGCTAGATCGTTAGCCACTACACACATTTTTTCTCTCCTTGTTTTTTCTGTGTCCTTTTCTATTGAAGAGCGTAGGCTCGAAACGTAAAAGACTTTTTATATTCCTGAGCGTTATCTAATACCTCTGTTTGTTTGTACACCACCTGTCTCCGTCTTTTGTTTTTTTTCGTAAACTCTCTCTCTCTCATCTCTCTCTCTCTCTCTATATATATATATATATATATATATATAATTTATATTTATTTATATTTATATTCTCTTATACATATTGTATTATTGTATCATATTACTTCTTTATGTACACTCTTTATGTACACTGTTTTGTTCATATTATTATGTTTGACCTTAAAGTTTCTTATGTGGTGGTTTATAAAGTATATGATTGGGTATTATCTGGTAATTAATATTTGATTTGGATGTTTTCTCCATTTTCTTATTTTTATTATGAATTTGTGGTAAAACATTTTACCTTTGTCCATATAATACAGTAAATGAATTAATTGCATCATCGCAATCTTAACATTTATGTATTAACTTTGTTGGGTACTTCACTAGCAGTATATTGGATATATGTTATCCCATGAGGGTTGCATCTCAATTTGTATATATATATATATATATATATATATATATATATATATATATGCATGCCATGATAGATAGCTAGCAACTACACATTCTTTATTTTCTCTCCTTGTTTCTTTGTGTTCCTTTCTGTGGAAGAGCGTAGGCTCGAAATATTAAAGACTTTTTCACTTCCCGAGCGTTATACTAATACATCTGTTTGTTGTCTACATCACCTGTCTCCGTCTTTTGTTTTCTTTTTGTGAATTCTCCCTATATATACGTATATTTAAACATATATGTATGTATATAGATATACATATATACATATACATCTGTCTGTCTGTCTCTCTATATATGCATATATATGTGTGTATCAAAATAACATTGATCCTGTTGTCATCGGGGCGGGCATGATATGTCGATTATTACGCATGTTCTTTCTTTTTTATTCACCACACCATTGTCTGGTCAGGTGATGGCACTGGATCATTGCATCCCAAATGATTTTGCAATTCTCATTCTCGGTGACTCCTTCTTGGGTTTGCTCATACCATGTCTTTGATCTTTGTAGGCCGTGATTTCCACAGGGCTTCCAATGCATCATTCTTGCCACATTGTTATGGCGTCGTATTATTATTATTATTATTATTATTATTATTATTATTATTATTATTATTATTATTATTATTATTGTTATTCACTGAACACGTAAGTCTCGTTTAAAACCATTGTTTTTATCAGATTTGTTGTGTTTTTTTGTAAAATGTTTGTTATAACTTATTAAGAGCATCAGAAGTATTGTGTAGCTATTTTGCTCTGCAAGATGTCTTTTGCTCGGTTGGCGTTTTAAAGAAGATCCATATATACAAGTTGGCGTCAACAACATTCGTTATGGGAGCATTGAGGGAGAGAACCGTTTCTTCCACAGCCGAATACTTTCCTTTACTTCATTCACTCATTCCATTAAGTTACAGGAGCCGATTGTTGAGAGCGGCAGCTACAGTAACGTCGTCAACAACAACAACAACAACAAAAACGACAGCCTCAATACCGTCGGACTGCTAGACGTTGGCAGTATCGCAGGAAATATCAGCCACAATATCACCCCTCCTACCATCACCAGTAGTAGGACGAAGTTAAGCCCGCGAAAGGACATCACAGATAATGAAAATAGCAGCAACAACAGGCAACAGCAAATCTGTGTTGTAGAAGGTAGAAAGTGTATATGCGAATTTTGTGGGACCACAAGACACCTTAGTGCATTCTGCCCCGAAAAATAGGAGGCTCGAGGCCATTGTTACAGTGCGCTCAACAATAGCAACAACAAAGACAATACGCCACACCTGCAGCATCATCAACAACGGAGACAGCAGGAACAA
>NC_043001.1:56780082-56782582 GCF_006345805.1 Octopus sinensis
ACTTTTTATATTTTGGTCTTTGAAATTCTAATGAATATAATAAGCGGCACAAACCGCATTTCACTCTGAATCTGATCTCTTAGCCTCTCTCTCTTTCTCGCTCTCTTTCTCTCTCTCTCTCACTCACTCACCCACTCTTTGAATTCCTTCTCTGTCCCTATCATCATCATCATCATCATCTTCCTCATGCGAGTAATCATCGTTAACATCAGCATTATTAGCATTTAGCATACCACTTCTTATTCCTTCTTCGATACCCACCAGCACACTTCTCCCCTGCTCTTCCTCCTCCTCCTCCTCCTCATCATCATCATCGTCATCATTAGTGGCAGCAGCAGCAGCCTCAGTATCATCATCACGCTCATGATGATGATAAGCGTTTTATCGATGGCAACGGCAGACAACAGACCTCGGCCTACAACAACAATAGACATTAGCAACAACAACAACATTATCTATATAACAATAACAACAACGACCACAAATAAAGAGGACGCGTTACAATATGTTTTTGCCTTTTTTTTTACAACTATTTTGTTTGGTTTTTGTTATCGTTGGAATTGTTATCTTCAATATTGTTTTTCAATTGTCTTTTCTTCTTTTGTCAAAAAATGTGAATAAAAATTTAACAAAACAGATGAAAAATATCGTTCAGTTATTTTTTGAAATTTTGTTGTTACAATAAAAAAAATGTCCTTGTTGAAGTTTTTTTTTAGTTATTTAGTTATTTTCTGTCCTTTTCTTTTTCACTTTTTATTTTTATACTTTGTTTTATTTACATTTCTCTTTTGTTTTATTTTTAGTTAAACCTAAAACAATAATAGCAACAACAAAGTCTCCAACAGTTATTTCATATTTATTTCTGTATGTTTTAATATCCGTGTTTCATTGTAACCAATCTAACATTTCACTTGTATTGCAATTATTTTCTATAAACACACAGAAAACTGCACACATATACACACACAGACTCAATCATTCGCACACATACATACACAGATGCATACATGCATACATGAATGCCTGCATACATGCATGAATGCACACACAACATACCTAAACTTAACACATGTACAAACATGTATGCGTGTGTGATTGTGTATATAACAACAACAACAGCAACAACAATAATAATGGCTTCAAAATTTGCCAGAAGGGCAGACATTTTGCGGGAGGGCATAAGTCAATTACGTCGACTCCAGTGTTTCACTGGTGCATGATTTATCGACCCCGAAAGGATGAAAGGCAAAGTCGACTTCGACGGAATTTGAACTCAGAACGTAGCAGCAGACAAATTACCACTAAGCATGCCTGGCATGCTAACGATTCTGCCAGCTCGCTGCATTCATAGTATTAATAATAATAATAATAATAATAATAATAATAATAATAATAATAATAATAATAATAATTTTAAAGTATAAAAATTTGTAAGTAGAGGTAAATCGAATATATAACATATATAAAATAACACTACTAGGCACCGTACACATTCTACGTAACCCACATTCAATACAGTGAATATAAGAAGACCACAACAAACCACAGCACATATCCAAGGCACACAGAACTGCGTTCCGTAGTGCAGTGAAAGCACGTAATAAAAATAAGACTACTGAACAACAACAACAAAAACAAAAACAAAAACAAAAACAAAAACAACAACAACAACAACAACAACAACAATAATAATAATAATAATAATAATAATAATAATAATAATAATAATAATTCTGTTATAGGTGCATGGTTAAACCTTTTCGGGAGTGGACAAATCAGCTACATCGACACCAGTAAAGAAGTAGTACTTATCTTATTGACCCCGAAAGAAAGGCAAATTTAGCCTCAGTCGTATTTTAATTCAGAACGTAACGAAGCGGAATAAATGCCACCGAGCATTTTGGTCAAAGTGCTAACGATTTGACAAGCTCAAAGTCCTTGTCTTTTTACTATTGACATAAAGCTTGAAAGTTTAGGAGTGGTTTAATAAATTTCCTCGATCCCAGTACTCAACTGTTAGCTTATTTTATCGACCCTGAAAAGTTGAAAGGTGAAGTCAAACTCGGTGGCATTTGAACTCAGAATATAATGCTACTAAGTATTCTGTCCAATGTGCAAAATATTCTGCCTGCTCACCTCCTTAATAATAATAGCAATTAGTTCAGGGACACAGGATCTAGAGGAACTAAGGGCGGGCACGTTAGGTTGGGAGTGGAAGACCAGGCTCCCAGCAGTCAGGCACAAATTCAACTCGGTAATCGCACATAAAACAAGAAGGTAGGTAGGAGAAGCCCTAGTGTCGATAAACGCTGGTTAAAAGCCAATAAGGTTACTCTTCAGTGCTTGTATGAAATTGAAGCACTTTTTATTTCATCGGTGAAAAGGCCCACCGTCTTTAGAATGAAAAGGAATGTATGAGACCAGCGTAATTCAATTTATGTGCTGAATTTCGTGATATACAGAAAAGAAGTTGTTTAATAATTGAAGAAATATTGTGCGA
>NC_043001.1:56787582-56795082 GCF_006345805.1 Octopus sinensis
CCGAGTCTCCTCACCCGGAACTAATGTCACACACAATGAGGTAGACATAAAGAGTAGACAGTGCAATGACAAACATGAGAGTATTAACTATATTGTTGCTGGCTACTCATTCCTTGCACCTACAGAATATAAAACCAGGTATGATCGCCTAGGTCAATATTTTCACGGATGTATGGCGCCACTATGATATTCCCACCATAAGGACTGGTATGAACACCATCCAGAGCTCGTCCCTGAGGGAGAGAATGTTACCATCCTATGGGATTATGGAATACATACAGTGAAGCAAATAGATACTAACAGACCAGATATCATCATCATAGACCTAAATAAAAAGACATGCCTGTTAATTGACATGAGAGAACCTACGAATAGAAACATCTCAGCAAAGGAATATGAAAAAACTGTCGAAATATAAGGATCTTAATATTGAGATGATCGGACATGGCAATTAAAAACAAAACAATCCTGTTGTTGTAGGTACCCTGGGAGTGAGCTAGAAAGGGACTGACCAAGGTTTTTTTTTTACCAGATTCCTGGGAAACCAACAATCTGAGAATCTCAAAAAATTGTGTTGACACCAACCGCTCATATTCTCAGCAGTGGTTCAGTAAAGATGCAGACTGACCACAGCTGTTATCCTAATACAGCATCAGCAGATAATAGAGTAAGGAGGAAGAAGTGGACTACCGAAGAAAACAGGATAGTAATGCAGTGCTACTTAGAAAGTGAACCTAAAAGAAAGGGTTATATAAAACGGATGTTAACATTTTGGGTAGAGAAGGGTATGATTAAAGTGACTGCTATTAGGAGAAGAAATTGGAGGTGGAAGAGATCACAAGAGAACTGGAAAAGGCCAAGCATTAGGAAAGAGATACAACATAAGAAATACAGGTCAAACCAAAGAAGAACCTAAAGGAAGAGACAATTGGCATCAGAGATTTAAGCGATTTAAGGGAAGAAGATCAGAAGATTTTAGATGAGTTTCAGAGAGCAATGAGTAAAGAAGTAAGAAAAAGATTGCCAGCAGTTAAAGGTACCATCTGAAGTAAGCTGCTAGATAAGCTGCTAAGATAGTAGATTCTGTTATCAGTAGGACAGATACTAAAAATATAGGTGACAATAGCTTATTGATCCATGTAAGAGGGGTAGTAATTACTAAAATATTAGATATCCCATAAGGAATGATTAGGAAAGAGAAAATGTGGAAAATAAAGTGAAGACAAGATCTGAGTAGAATAGAATCCTAATATCTGAACAGCTTAGCTAACACAAGATTTATATCTTCTCTTGAGAAAAGATACTTAAGTTAAAGAGAAAGGATTCGGGACAGTCATAGTAGAGCTGAAACAGAGTATCATATCCGTATCAGTTAAGCTTTCCAGATAGAAAATAATAAATCAGTATTAACAGAGTAGGTTATTTGAGACACGACAGAGCAGAGGAGATTCTGTAACCAAATAAATAGTGAAGAATAAAGTGCTGAAGATGAGAAACCTAATGGAGAAGAAGCTAGAAAGTTCTGGAGATGGTTAAAGAAATTCAGGAAGAAGTAGTGAGTGACAAGTAGATATAAGACTGTCATGTGCACTAATGAATAAACTGCTGAATTGGAAAGGCCCTGGGCCAAATTGACATCAAGGTTCCTGATTAAAGAAATGTTGTAGCTTATATGGGATGCTGAAGGAACAATGTAAGGATTGCCTTACCAGAGGAATGATACCAGATTAAATGACTAGAGGAAGAACAGTACTCCTCATCAAAGACAAAGCAAGGGTAATACAACTAGCAACTGCAGACCAATCACTTGTTTACAATTACTGCGGAAGCCGTTAACAGGAATGCTTTCAGAAAGCATTCACGAGCCCCTTGGCAGCCAGAATTTACTGCCAGAAGAACAGAAAGTTTGCAGGAAAAGGCATGATCTATTATACATAGACAAAGCAGTTCTAAATGCAGTAAATTCTAGAAGGAAAAATCTAACAATATGGATAGATTATAAGAAAGCTTATGGCATGATCCAGCACTCATGGATAAATAAATGCTTGAGTGTATTTAGTATTACAGACAACGTAAGAGAATTAAGTAGCTTTAGCATGAAGAAATGGAAAGTAGAACAATACTCAGGTGACACAGTCTTAGGGAAAGTTAATATTAAGAGATGAATTTTCCAAGGAGATTCGCAATCCTCTTTAATATTTGTCTTATGCATGATACTCCTCAGTTTAGCATTAAGGAAAGCAAAGACAGTTCAGAAATAGTAGAGGTAAAATGAACCATTTACTCTACATGGATGATCTGAAGCTTTTTAGAGAGAATAAAAAAGAGATAAATTCATTAATACAGACTGTAAGACTCTTCAGCAAACATACAGGCATGGAATTCGGCATAGATAAGTGCACAATATTAGTTCCGAAAAGAGGACAGGTAGTCAACAGTGAAGGCATTCAATTACCAGAGGGCCAGACCTTAAATCCTATACCAGGATCTTCAACACTACACACTATCATTGAAAGAAGGAGAGAGTTAAGTATCTACGTGTATTAAAATCTGACACAGTTCCAAGTAGAGAAATGAAAGCAAAAATTGAGAAGGTGTACATCAGAAGGGTTAAGAAGCTAATGAAGTCAAAGCTAAATGGCCCGAATCTAGTGAGGACTGTAAATACTTGGGTAGTATCATTAGATACTCAGTAGCCTTTCTGGATTGGTCAAAATCTGAATTAGCAAAGCTAGACAAGATCTAGGAAAGAATTCAATATGAATGGAGGACTTCACCCGTGGGCAGGAGTAGCAAGAAGTGAGTTAATATTAGTAGAAGACAGCGTAGAGTTAGGTATAATATTCATACCCTCCTATGTAGGTACTGGAGAAAGTTTATTAAGAGCTGGTAGGATCACAGCAGGACATAGGGAAACCAAAAAGCCAGATGAAGTTAAAAACCAGAAAAAGGAAGAAGAAGGAGGTGAAGAAGAAGAAGAAGAAAAAGAGAAAGAGGAAGAGGAAGGAGAACGACCAGGTCACAATCATCTGGGACATGTGGCTTCAAACCGACAAAGAAATAGAAGTTAATCGACCAGATATAATATAGTGATAGACATTGTACTCCCTTCTGACCTAAATATTATCCATAAAAATTAGAGAAATTGTCATAGTACAAAGACGTCGAAATTAAAGCATTCGAGATGCGAGGAAACCAATGCCAGTAATAACTGGAACATTGGGCAGGATAAGAAAGCATATGAACAGAAATGTAGAGGCTATACCAGGATCTTCAACATTACACACTATCCCAAAAATAACCCTGCTAGGAATAACCCACATCTGATGCAAAACACTATCAATTCAATAATACAACTTAAACATAGCAACCCACAAACACAAGACACACTCTAAATAGCAAATATCCAATGAAATAAACCAGCAGGCCAATCACTCAAAGCATTACATACACAACACACAATATATACACTAATGCAACATAAGACTGCACCACGCCCCTGATGCAATACAGTATCAGGAAATTTTGCACATTCCCAACAACAATAAAGAAGAAACAATGCTGCAAACATCCCAGCAACACGGAAGTGTAGCAGCTGATACAGTAGAAATTTGCCGAAACTCCCAAATGTTGAATAATAATAATAACTTGATGCACCGTTTTACACCGGTATACATAGACTTAGCGAAATATAGGCAAATGCAAATACACATGTGTACCCACGCACACTTGAACCAAAGATGTCAGGCTTTCAAATATTTTCTATTCGTCCAATTACACATCTAAGATTCGAAATTCTTTTGTCCGAAAATCCACTCCATTTCCGATCTCTTACTTTTCCTTGTTTTATTGCATCAGTTCTGTTTCCTATTCACATGACTGTATATCTGTCGTTGATTAAATCACATTACATCGCCAGTCCTTCATCTCACTGCTTATCTTACCTACAGGTTTTCTCACTAACTCTTCACTTCATTTTCTGACAGCTACTAACAGTAACCACGTCTCTCTCAGCCTTTCTACCTCATTTCCATAAATCATTTCCTACATCTCCCATTCACTGCTTTTAGCTTCTGAACTACTGCCAGCTCCTAACTTTTAACCTATTCACTTCTGCTGACCATTAGTTCTCTCCTCAATCGGAGGATCTACGTATACAACGTCAGACAGTTATACTCCTCAAAGGAAGCAAATTTATTGACACCTAGAAACACGATTGTATTTTATTACTTAGCCAGCGCACTAAATACATTTGTCTAATCAATAAATATTACATGCGCAAAATAAATTTTCTTAACGAATGTATCAAAATAATTCCTGCAACCTAAACACGAAGAATTTAGTCTATATTTATACAGTCGACTCCTAAAATATGTTACACTTAGCTATAAAAGAAAACATGATATACTTCATCTATAGACTAATAAACAAGCTGACGGGAAGGTTTCAAACGTGTCATTCAATCTACCAGAAATAACTTAATCTTCCCTAACACAAAGATGAAACACAATTTTGATATAGATAAAATAATCTCGGCTCAGTCAGGGAGAGAGGTAGACGGCAAGAGAGAGAAAAATATGAAAAATCTTGGTGAACACACTATCTCATTTTGGGTCGTTCAAATATATCCCGGATTTTAGTCAGTTTTTAGAATTTGTTTTTACAAAACTTTGCTGGGATCATACATTTTAATGCGTTTTATATAAATCTGATACTTTTTACTAATTTTCCATCACATGTCGTAATTGACAGCCTTTTCTTTCAATGCTCAAATGTAGTTCGCTGTTTCAGCTACAACTCCATTTCTCAATGTTATAAAGGTGTGTCGTATCATATCAGAATTTCATCTGCCTTTCTGTTATATAAAGACACCATGGATCCTGTCTAAAGTTTGACCTCAGTTTCATTTAAGACAGTTGTTTTGTTGCAGCATCTAATGAGAGGGCGTATGGCGTTGTTTTACATGATCAACGGGTCTCCGTGGTGTAATTTGTTCAATATAGGCGTTAAAACTAAAATTTAACTTTTGGAGTCTATGTATTGAGCAGTTTTCTTTGTCCATGTCTAATAGGAAATCCTTACCTATGTTAAACGTAACATTTAGGTTGAAGAGGTAGACAGAGAAAGTGATATTACAATGTCTCTTCTTCTAATTTACTCGCTTCGATGATATTGTTGTAGCTAGGGGCGGTTCTGTCAATATGATAAAAATTGTTACCAACCTACCGCGTTGGAAGAATATTTATGCAATCCTGTACGCGTTTGATAATTGTTATAATGAAAGGTAATCCAGACGTTTACAGTTTAGCATTGTCTACTTTTATCTAGAGGGATCCCATGGGAGTTTGTTGGATGGTTTATAACCGTATTTCAAAGGGACATCAACATACTCTAACATACGGATACGAACTGAGAGACTTGCACGTTAACACGTTAGTTTAAGTAGATAGTAATGAATGTACATTATAGAAACCTTCAGAGGCGCGTGGCTTAGTGGTTAGAGTTATTGAACTCATGATCGTAAGATTGTGATTTCAATTCCTGGACTGGGCGTCCCGTTGTACTCTTCAGCAACACATTCTATTTCGCGTTGATTCTGTTCACTCAGCAAGCTAAAACGAGTAAATCTGCTAAGAACTAGCGTCCCATCCAGGGAAGGATATATGTGCCAAGGAAACCGGGAAACTAGCCCTATGAGACTATATAAGGCGCATTTTTGTAACCAAAAACCGATGTACATTCATAAGTAGATACATACATACATACATAATACATACATACATATGTATATATATATATATATATATATATATATATATATATATATATACACATACATATCTAGCTATCTGTATATATTTGCAAAGAACGAGGGACAGAGAGAGAGAGAGAGAGAGAGAGAGAGAGAGAGAGAGAGAGAGAGAGAGAGAGAGGGAGCTATCACGAGGTAGATAGATATAAGGAAAGAGATAGATATGTGAATAACTCATTTAAGAAAGTAATATGAATTATCCACAACTTTTTCTAAACATAAATATGTCTTCAAAACAATAAATTCACTCTTCATTTAATTTCTAAGAGCTATTTCTTGTTAGAAAAACCAGTTCGGCATTCTACTTTCCATTTACCAAAAATGCTATGCTTCATCTGCAACAGATTCAAATTGCTCAGACTTGTTAAAAACATCGCTGATATCAAAGAATTTCAATATAAGGAAAATGATTGAATGGTCTGTAAAATTTCGATTTCAGAGGAAAATGTCATACACACACATATATACACACACACACATACACACATACACACACATACATACACATTGAAATATCTATATAGATGTGTTTCTACGAAGTAAGTTATGTTATAAATAATACTAAAATGATTATTACTATACTCATAATAATAATAATGATAATAATAATAATAATAATAATAATAATAATATTAATAATAATAATAATAATAATAATAATAATAATAATAATAGTAACGATAATAATAATATCATCGTCATCGTTGTTGTTGTTGTTAGTAGTAGTAGTAGCATTAATATTAGTGTTAGTATTAAAATAGTAGTAGCAGAAGCAGCACTAACAGGAACAGTTACATCAGGCAATTAATATTAAAGTTAACGTTGATAATGACGACGTTAGTGATGATGATGATGATGATGAGGAGGAGGAGGAGGACACAAAGCGTCCTTAACAGAATGTACACTTGACAGAAGACATGGCTATCGTTTGGCTGAATCAATACTTTGCCAATAGAACTAATGGCAATTGAAAAAAATGTAGCATGAATATCACGACGTATAAATTTCTGGCTACTAACTTTTGGCAGAACGATGAATAGAATTATATAAAAGACACCAGAATAAGATATAATAAATGGCAACGTTATATCCCAGAACAAGTGAAATGTCACCATTAACACTGACAGAGCTATTGGTACTAACAATTCAGATATGTTTTTAAGAGATAATGACAACGAATGTAATTATATTTAGTAGAAACCAACTTCATACAAAAGCCACGTCTTATTCTTCTCATGGTTTGTTCTTTCGTTAATATATCTTTAGTTATTGTTGTTGTTTAGTCATAGAAGAGCAATGATAGAACAAACCGATGATCAAAATGCTCCTAACCGAACCCTCTTCATCTCTTGACATAACTATGTCTGTATTATTTCATTTGGCTTTTAACTTTTTAAAGACAGTAGTATGTAAGATGTTGTAGATTTGCTGTTATCTTTGCGGGATAAGTGAGAACTTAAGGACCAATATTGTTGGCTCATTGCATTGTTAATTCCCGGAGAATGTAACCCGTTGTGGTAATGCGTAATTCAGAAGACACAGCAACAGCTGCAATAACAACATGAAATAAAGTACGTCTAAAAACGAAGTTGAAGTTTGCATATTTGACATTCAACTGTATGCTCTTTTAGAGATTTGCTTTGTTGTAGCAGAACCATTGTAGATATGTAAACAGAATCCAAATCTGG
>NC_043001.1:56802582-56820082 GCF_006345805.1 Octopus sinensis
ATCTCTACGCTTTTTAAAGGGAAACAAATGTAAAATCTTACAAAAAATTTGTTTGGTAAGCATATATTTTTGCAGCTGGATATCATCATTTCTAACAGTTTACCATCAAAATTATCGCGTTTCAAAATGCTTTCAGTTTCAAGCAGAAAGTCGATAGTAAATTTACGCGCCTTGTTAAGTGATGCAACATACAGTCTGCAGCATTCAAATAAAAGAACAAACATGTAAATAGTGAGAAAGGTGAATACATCGAGCTTGCTTATGTCAGGTAGTACGCAATTTTTAGTTTAGAGAAGCTGACACGGAATTATGTAAAAAGACACGGCAGAAAGTAGTAATAGTATAAACAAACGCCTGTAATATACTGGTGAGTCAGACATTGCAAATCAGCAAAATTACATAATTTTTTTTATTGTTTTTTTTTTAAGATTTAGTCCCGGATCAATGCATATATGGATCATCACACTCTGATGTTTCAACAGCACTCTATGAAGCTTTCAAAAGAGTTTAACAAGTGGCTAATGTATTTTTCTGAAAAATATTTTGGACTTATTTTTGCGGTGTTATTCAGGCGTGGCTGTGTGGTAAGAATCTTGCTTCCCAACCACATGGCACCTTGAGCAAGCTTCTTCTACTATAGCTTCGGACTGACCAAATCTCTGTGAGTGGATTTGATAGACGTAAACTAAAAGAATCCGTCGTATATATGTGTTTACATATATATATATGTGTATGTGTGTGTGCGCGTGTGTGTACGTGTGTGTGGGGGGGGTCTTTTTGTGTGTTTGTTTCCAACCACCACTTGACAACCGGTGCTGGTGTTTTTGAGACCACCTAACTTAGCAATGGTATAAGTACCTTAGCTTAGTTTAGACCCCTTTCGGTCATGAATGACCATGGAATTGCACCTAGAAAGTTATCCTCCGAGGTACAAGTCCGGGTAAGGTTGTTTATGGAAGGCCAGCAGTCGCCGATGGATGCCAGCCTCCTCTCTCCACACCCCTGATGTTATCCAAGAGAAAGGCAAAGGCCGATACAGCTTGGCACCAGTGATGTCGCAACTCATTTCTACAGCTGAATGAACTGGAGTAACATGAAATAAAGTGTCTTGCTCAAGAACATAACACGCAGCCCGGTCCGGTAATAGAACTCACAACCTCACGATCGTAAACTTGAGGCCCTAACCACTGAGTCATGCGCCTTCACAGAATAAGTACCAGGTTTAAAATAGAGACCTTGTGTCGATTCATTCGAGTAAAATCCTCTCGAAGTCGTCAGTGTTCCAGCATGGCAGCAGTGTAATGACTGAAACAAGTAAAAAATAAAAGATAAAAGGTCACGAAGTGAGCTTGTTAAATGTGATATAGAGTCGCTATACAAGGCAAAATATTGAGTAGAAATTGCTGCTTGAAAATTGTGCAGAATTTGGTGGGAGAGACACAATAACGACTGCAAAACTTGGTGATGATTTTTCTCGTCGTTCTTGTTGTTGTTACCTGATGTCAGACCTGACCCCAATAACGTTCTAACAATAATAATCAATGTTCCAACTATTATAATCACATGTAACTTGGAGTTCATTATCTATATCCAGTGTGTCTCTTTTAAAATACTGTACATCAGGTTGAACTATTGCATAAAGTTTATAAATTGATTACAAAGTCCTTCTCATGACGGAATTGGTAGCTCACCGGGCAGAATGCTTAGTGGCATTTCGTTCGTCTTTATGACCCGAGTTCACATTCCGCCGGGGTTGACTTTGCCTTTCACCATTCTGGGGCTGATAAAATAAGTAACAGCCGAACAGTGGTGTTGATTTAATCGACTTTGCTCCTACCCTAAAATTGCTGGCCTTGTGCCAAAATTTGTAATCTATATGTATTTTAAACCATGAATCGTATCTATGAAATGGCAATAAATGACTGGTCACTTAATTCCGAAAAGGCCAAGGCAAACACTATCAAAATTTCACTACAATGTAAATAACAAACTAATAGAGGTCAGCTGTATGTGTATGAATATAAAATGTAACAGAATTTACCGAAAGAACTGTGGAGGAATTTGATCTACACAAAAACTTAGCATGGCCGTATTTATCAATATGCAATTGTATATTACGTACGAAACCAGAGAAAATACTTAATTACTTATGAATAGTTGAAATTGAAGAGGATGAGCGAAAACAGCTGTGATTGAATTTAATTTAGAATGAACATTTATCAACAGTAGAATTCTAATTGTTATATAAATGTTAGATTGGATGACATCCAGAAAGGTGTCTGACGTAGCAAGTCATCTGTACATACGATAGGTTGTATTAAGTGGTGTGTGTTAGAGATAAAGAGAAACTGTTACAAATATGTAGAGAGAAGCTATGAATATTAGTGAAATATTTTTACATTCGACAAATTCATCCAACAGTATAAGACGTGAAGATAATATCAGAATGATCTTCCGATTATGTAATAGCAATCGCACGAGGGATCCTCTATGTGACTGCTCAACTTGCTAGAATTAAAAACGACACTTTCTTATTTTAAAAGTAAAAGTTATGTTATATTATATAAAGTATTGAAAACAATGTTTAAGAAAAATAAAAGACTGTAAAAGGTAGCGTCAGCAACATATGGTCAAAAGTAATTCATCATCAAAGTTTTCATGAAACTAAATAAGAATAATGAATAAAATGAGACGTATTTTTTCTGCCTCAAATTACATCTAAAATTGGTTTCAAATATTGAAGCTAATTTTGACAAACTTTATGGCATTATATATATATATATATATATATATATATCTATATATATATATATATATATAGTATATAATATATATCTATAGATGGTGATACAAATATATAAGTACATACCCATATACCCATATGTGTATGTGTGCGTATATTCAATAGTGGGATTTGTACTCAGAATAAAATATACTAGTGAAAGACTTCCTGTCTGATACTCCAGCATTGCAATCATCATTATTTAAAGGACTTTAGAAAAATGAAAAGCCAAGGTGACTTAGGCGAGAGTTGAAATTAGACCGCATGAATCCGGGACGCTTAAAAGATCCAGCCAATTTACCACCGTTGGTTTTAACAGCAACATCAATTACAACAACATCAACTACAACAACATCAGAAGCATAAATATAGGCATTTAAAATATACTAATTGCAATATGCACCGTACATTATCCTTTCTACTATAGGCACAAGGCCTGAAATATTTTGGGTGGGGATGGGGGCAGCCGGTTAGATCAACCCTAGTACGCAACTGGTACTTAATTTATTGACCCCGAAAGGATGAAAGGATAAGTCGACCTCGGCGGAATTTGAACTCAGAACGTAGCGTCAGACGAAATACCGCTTAGCATTTCGTCTGGCGTTCTAACGATTCTGCTAGTTCACCACCTTATGCACCATACATTATACGTAACTAAATTTAAACCAACAGTGGAAATCTGTAAGTGGTCAGTCAACCACTTAGAAACAGCAACCAATTCTTCTTCAAATGGCTTCCTACATTTTAAAGACAGAAGAATTCATTAAATAATGAATTTTAGATATACGAAACGACTTTAATTATAAATTAGTTCGATCTTGGCAAGCTGAGGTTAAACAGCAACAATGAGAACATGATAGAACTACACACAATTAAATTATAGACATTATTTTAATCGTCGTCATATACTCACAGATATGAGAATGATGTGATAAATTGTCTTTAAATTACTACCAACATATTTTCTTATGTATATAGACAAAGATACGCCGGTGTAAATATTTGTTGTTATATATATGTGCTATTTTGAGCATCCGAACAATAATATGTTTTCTATCGTACATCTCTCATACGTTTTAATATCTTAAAATTGAAAAGAAGACGGGGAGCGAGACAATAAGTCTGATTTAATTGCAATTCACTTAATTTTCATTTGGTTTATTAAACTGAAAGTAATTAATTAAATAAATGTTTGAAAACCATTATTTTCTTGTTTAGATAAACAAGGTAATTAACCCAGTGAAATAATTAGAAATGGCTGGTTTATTATCAGCTCTGTATGCAGCTAGGCTCACTCTTCTGAATGGTAGAACTGTCATTGAACACAGTTACAGAAAAAAAGATATAAAATATAAATAAAACGAAAAAAGAAAGAAAAAAGAAAATTGGTGAGGTCAATGAAAACACACACAATATGAAACTAAACAAGAGTCTTAATGATAAAACTCTCCGGATTTAATAAACTATTGAAATATTGAATAGTTTGCAACAAATGTCTTGCAGGCAGATAGCATAAGTCCTTTAAAATATTTTAGAGAGAATTCTATTCTATTCACCAGAAATCCTCTTGAATAACAATTGAGTGATTGTGCACTGGTTGTAAAAAATAAAAGAAAAATAGAAGTAAAAATGATTTTTAAAAATAACCGTAAAGAAATATATATGTATAAAAAATATGTGTCTGCGAAACTTTCTACTTTTAGTACTTGAAGCTAGTTCCATTTGTCGACGTCAGTAATGGTGAAGAGCTATTTCCAGCTTCACTTCAACACTACTTGTCTAGCCCTTTCTTCTGAAGTGTAAAGCCAATAAGTGGTAGAAATTGACTTCTTTTGAAGGTTTTCAATAAGTTTTATTCATTTATTTGCTGATGTTTTCAGGGAGATGATTTTTTTGGTGTTTTCTTTGATTTCATTACATTTTTATATAGTTTGGTGATAATTTTAATCAATTTATAATCAAAGACAGTATTGAATATATATTGTTTTACTGTACATAGCCTCGGGTTAGCTACATCACAATCGAAAATATTTTCAGAACTAAAAATATGTGCAATATCAAGAACAGATATATTTTAAGCAAAGATTAAATGGTTACTATCCGTAACAGAACATTTCGCTTAACTTATCAACGTGATTATAACTAAGTATATCTGTTCTTGTGTCTGCACACTCATGTCTTTATGTGTGTGGATCTTTGCCCACCTGTGTTGTGTCGTTACTACTACTACTACTACTACTACTACTACTACTACTACTACTACTACTACTACTACTACTACTACTACTACTACTACTACTACTACTACCTGATATTCGTATCACTAATGGCTAGCGTATCTACATTTAGAGACTTCAGTTTTATCAACCAAGTAACCTTGCTTGTAAACTCAATCCAGATGGCGCACATTTACACAACACTATTTGGATTTCATTACGTAAAAAAGCTACTCCCAGGCAAAGCAATTTCTCAACCCTTCACAAATATTAATAAAATTCTATAAAATAGGCATATAACAAGGTGGGAAAAAAAGCCCGGTAAATTTAAGCAAAAATCACCAGGACACAAAGTTAACTCACATGCTTCTTCCGGAGTAAATACAACAGCAATAACGAGAATAATAACAAGGACAATTTTCATCGAAGGTCTTTACTGGCGGAAGCACATCCTTAACATAACCAGAACTGCAACAAAACATGACTATTCTGTATTATGAGCAGGAAAGAGAACATTTGCTTCTGGTAACTTATTTAATACTTCTAGTAGACTATTGGTATGGATAGCAATCAGAGTATCTTCTTTGCGTGTTTTCTTAATATATATAATCTATCATCACCCCATCGTAAATTAGCGTCTATACAATTTTGCTTGTATATCGCATGTCCTTCGTGGAATCCATTAGATTTTATTTGGATGTTCCCACCTCTACATAAGGTACTGAGCTCCTTGATGTTGATTTTTCATACGTGCATTTAACTTAAGCCAATTCGACTGTTTTGGACTCTTTTTCTACTATCATCGGCAACTCCCCACCCCTGTTCTAGAGATATTCCAGAACAGGGAATATTTCATCCACTTGTTTTGTACATCGCAGACAAGTGGACGTGATTTGAAGTGAGGTTTTCTAGCAGATCAAGCGATGGCATAAGAGTCTCTTTCTTGTTTTAAATTTTTCATGGTTTTGCAATCTAGTATTAGCTACACACACACACACACACACACACACACACACACACACACACACACACACACACACACACACACACACACACACACACACACACACACACACACACACACATACACTCACACACACAAACACACACACAGATACATACATTCATACATATGTACATACATACCTACGTACGTACATACGTACCTACGTACGTACGTACGTATATACATTCATGTATACTTACGTAGATACACACGTACACACATACATACGTACGCACGTACGTACATACATAGTTACATATATACAAACATACATGAATGAGGCCATGTATGGACAATTGATAAGGTACCCAACACACATTTTCAGCTTCACACCTGTTATTATTTGAGCAACAAGACACATACCAACATGTCTGGAGCGAGGTATGGCTGGAATTGAAATCTTGGAGAGATTACGATATCTGTTACTATAAAAACTTGAAAGACATTCTAAAGATTTAAAAGATGATGAACAAAACAAGTTGTTTTCTTTCACAGCCTTGTTACCAAGCCGGTGGCTAGTGAAAATTTACTTGAAATGAAAGGGTGAAAGAAGAACATACATATATACACACATGCATGCATATGTACGTATGTATGTATGCGATATGTGCAACTGAGGCAATATCAAATTATAATAGCCATATATATATTATTCTTAACATACACTCACTATTGATATGCCAGTTACTGCGGTATTTTTCCTGGAATAATATTTCTTATGAATAAGATGTGTTAAAAGCACAATCAATATTAGACAGAGACGAAAATCCGTCCCACCAGCTCTTCGCAGCATCAGTGAATGTTGTATTGAATTTTTGCTATATCATCCATAACAGATGTTACCCCAGCACAAATGTCACAGTAACTAGCCTATAGAGCAGTGTGTATACATTAAGTCTGTTCCCTGGATGGCTATTATAATTTTATACTGTCTCAACTGAGTAGACCAAATCTGTAACTAACCGTTTTGCTATTCCCAACGTCAATGATTATTTCATTCACCTTTTCCTATGTTGGAGACGGTAAATTCTCCCTGATCATGTGATTCGTTGTGAGAAGGTGCCGTTGGAAAAGTCCAAAGAGAATGAAATGTATCTGGCCTTTTTGCTGGAAGATGCTGGAGCGAATTTTCCTCCCCCTGTGATATTCTATTTTTAAAACATCACATCTATAAAAGGCATTATCCCAAAATAAAAACCACAGAAAAAAGGTTATTCACAGTGCGCATATATTGGTTTCAAATATTGTCACAATGCCAGTAAGTTCGGGGAAGGGGGCTAGGCTAGTCGATTACATCGATCCCGTGCTAAACTGGTACTTATTTAATCGAGCCCGAAAGAATAAAAGGCAAAGTCAACACTGGCAGCATTTGAACATTGAACATAAAGTCGAAAAAAATGCGGCTAAACATTTTGTCAGGCGTAGTAATGGTTTAGCCAGCTCATCGCCTTACCCGGTGTATATATTAAGTATGATAATGATACATGGATGTCTCAGTCTTAACCTCTTTATTTCTCTCTCTCTCTCTCTATATATATATATATATAATTTTGGAACCAATATATGCGCACTGTGAATAGGCTATTTGCTGTGTTTTTTATTCTGGGATAATGTCTTTTATAGATGTGATGTTTTAAAAATAGAATATGAAAGGGGGAGAAAAATTCGCTCCAGCATCGTTCAGCAAAAAGCCATATATATATATATATATATATATACAGCGAGAGAGAGAGAGAGAAGGAGAGAGAAGGAGAGAGAGAGAGAGAGAGAGAGAGAGAGAGAGAGAGAGAGAGAGAGAGAGAGAAGCTGTGACCTCTAGACGCGCATCTGCTTATTCCAGTATTCCAAATCGGTATGTAGGTGTTATATATGTGGGTGGCCTGCATAAGAGTTGAAAATACAGATAAATATTTACTGCAGGGTATTTACGTATCAAAACAAGAGATTGGTAAAATTTTTCATGTTATTTATTTAGTATTACACATGTTTCACCTGCTAGGCTCCTTGTAGTTCATCATTTTCCAATCAGCTTCTAGCTTACCGGTTAGTATACCCCTGCATTTAATATTCATTTCAAATTTCGGCACAAGGCCAGCAATTTGGGGAGAGGGCATAAGACGATTACATCAAATGGTACTTATTTTATCGACCCCAAAAGGGTGAAAGGTAAAGTCCACCTCGGTGGCATTTAAAATCAAAACGTAAAGTTGGACCAAATATCGCTAAGCATTTTACACTTAATGTACTTACTAGTCACGATATACAGAGCTTATGTAGGGGAAAATTAAGATGAACAGAAATATAAATTATTACTTCCTATGTACATAGGAGCTAATAATTTATGATTTATGGATGTGTTAATCTTGTATATATATATATATTATATATATATATATATATATATTATAATATACACACACATAAACACTCGCTAGACTAATACTAACTAGTATTATATGTTTTCAAGTGTTAACGTCTGTATGTACATAACGCATGCGTGTGTTTGTTTATATATATATATATATATATATATATACATATGTATGTATGTATGTACTTAATGTATGCCGACAATGTTAATATATGCCGATAATGTTGCATAAAATACCTTGTCTGATATTCTCTCTTTGCACTTTGTTACAAAAACGTTCCTTTGTCATCAAAGAACTAGTGAGAAAACTGTAGCCACGACGTCATTCATCACAAATCTTAATATAAAACAGCAGAAATTTAGCGGTCCCAATATTCAATCACAGATTTTAAGTGAGCCCATTATACAAATGATTGTGTGTCCGAGATCCATTTGTAACTGCTAGCTTACATCAATTAACTGCAGTACGTATGAAGATTTTAAAGTCATATAAGAGAGAAAATTTATTGCATTATAATATTATAGTATTTCAATCATCATTTATTGCACATTATGTTGATGTCAAGTGTTGAAGATATTTAATTAAATCTGATACAACAGACCAGCGCAGTTCATTTTGCACTAAAAAGGTGGGGAAAGGAATTTTGCTGATAATAACTTCTACCTTTCTATCTCCTAAATATACACAATGTTTTAATGAGCTCTTAAGTATAAACACTTGGTATTGTGTCTAGTGAATGTGAAAAACTCTTATTAATTAGACCATAATTTATTTTTTACCATTTTCAGTTACCAACAAGCCTGATACTGCTACCATATACATTACATATGACGGTTTAGGCTTCTTGCACACCGTCCGACTCACTTCTTCCACCATACATACGCCCTCGCCTTTTCTTCATAAATTGAATTTTATTATTTTCCATTAGCCAATAGGAAAATAATTAGCTAGTTCGGAAGAATTAAATTTTAAAAATCATGGGTAGGAAATGTCCTTCAAAGATTTTCATAAATAGGAATTAGCTGAGTTGGGAAGAAGAGGGGTGTAATAAATTTGGTATTTTGTTGTATTTTTCATTCTTTTCTCTTCCGAATGCTTCCTTTAGTTTTATATTATTTTTAGTGTTTGTTCTTTTTCTTTACTTGTTTATAGCTTTTATTTGTTACACGTGACACAAGATACCTAATTTAAATTTAAAACTTCGTTGATTATTCATTTTTCCTTTATATTTATCATTTTTACCTCCTCCTCCTGCATCTTCTTCAAATTTCAACTTTCAAATCTCTTCTCATAGTAATTAAGATTGCTTCCTCCTACAAAACAAACAAGAATAAATAAATAAATAAACAATATCTCAAAAACCCAACTGAGACCAATTATTGTATCTAATAATAAAAATGATGATAATAATAATAATAATAATAATAATAATAATAATAATAATAATAATAATAATAACAGCAACAATGATAATAGTATCATTATTATTATTATTAATAATAATAATTTATCTTAGGTACGAGACCACCATTCATTCGGGTGGGTGAGTAGATTCAATTAGACTGATCCTCAGTACTTAACTATAGTTATTTCAATAATAATAATAAGAAGAGTAATAATAATAATAATAATACGAAGAAGAAGAAGAAGAAGAAGAAGAAGAAGAAGAAGAAGAAGAAGAAGAAGAAGAAGAAGAAGAAGAAGAAGAAGAAGAAGAAGAAGAAGAAGAAGAAGAAGAAGAAGAAGAAGAAGAAGAAGAAGAAGAAGAAGAAGAATAGGAGGAGGTGAGGAAAAGAAGCCTATTTAAAATATAATGATGATTATTATCATTAAGGTAATCATAATGGCAATCATGGTTGTAGAAATTTAATTCAAGAGGAATGAGTCATAAATGCAGACAATTTTCTCGGAATTTGTATTCTGTTTTTCGGTTATGTGTGTATCAGCATCAACAAGACGACAGGAGACGAGAAGTGTTTTAAGTTACGTTTGCTATATGGTGTGAAGTATCTAACATTTCGGGACTTTCGACTTCATCTGAGAGAGAGAGAGAGAGAGAGAAAGAAGAGAGAGAGAGAGAGAGAGAGAGAGAGAGAGGGGCAGAGAAGGTTTAGACCTGCCAGTTTTGTTATTAGGGTTGTGGACAAGTAAATAATGAAGGAATTCAAAATGATGTGCAATGATGGTATAATATACAGGTTAGACAGAAAGGGTCAGAGAAAGAGTTAGAGAGAGGGAGAGAAAAAGAGAGAGAGGGTGGTTGGGTAGGGAGGGAGAAGCAAGGAAAGTGAATAGAGAAGAATGAAAGATGAAGAAAGCAAAACTGAAGCAGATAAGTTCAAAGAGCTAATGCTTCAAGTCAAGTAATCTAGTACTCAATCAAAAGTGGAATTGAAATAAATAGATGAAAGATAAAAATCGTTGGTAGAGGAAGCGGTAAACAAAGAGCAATCGGATCCAAAAATTATTTTATACCATGGATTTATTTCTAAGTTAAGCCAGGATGAATTTCTTAGCTGGGAGGTAAAAGAATGCTACTGGTAACCATATCGTCATGTAGTATTTAGATGACTAAAAGCCCACCCTGACTAGAGACACTTCCAATGTAGGTGATGATTGGAAGCCATATATACTAAAGTATATACTAAAGACTTCCTTATGGACCCAGGAGACAAAATGAAAAAAAAGGCGTTGCCCGGAGGCTGGCGAGTGAGATGCACTCCACTGACTCACAGGGCTTGCACTTGTGGACAGCCATATCTGCCCCGACAGCGAGGAGTAGGGATATGGTAGGGGGCCGGGAACGCCGGAGTTCCCCCCAGCTGCAGGCTCAATCATAAACCTGTCAGAGAACGATTGATACTTTGATAAGATATAAAGGTATTTTGGTATGAAGACGCATAAGAATATTGTGACTCCATCCACCGAGAGAGCCTTTAATTCCTAAGTTAACCATCAAATAATCCTGAAATTGAACACCATCATCTTTAAAAGAAGGAATGACACACAGTTGATGTGTTTCCTATTATACAGACTCATAGTATGGTCATATCCAGAATGATTTTAATCCTTTATAAGCTCCATTGGGACGGATCTGATGTTAAATATTTCTAGTTTCAACCTCGTTATAGCTAAACATGTTTGCATCTTTCACACTTCCATTTCGGATAGACTTGGAATGTTTTGCTTTATGTATTTGTTTCTCGTGTGTTTCTCCGTTTTGTTAATTCTTGCAGATGAAACCCTGGCAATTTCTCCGGCACAAACCCATCTAAACCAATTCAGGTGTTAGAGACCCAAATTATAATTGTCTTCCAATTTTCTATCATGGCGGAGCTAACATTTATTTTTTTCGTTTTCCTTGCTGAATCTAATGAAAGTCTAGTATTTATGGTCTGTGCATGTCCACCGAAACCAGTGAGATTGATACCATAAATGTTCCGCTTAATCTGCTGCGGACTGACACCTGCAAGAAAAACATGAGATGGGGGAGACATCAAAGGAATGATTATTCTTGAGGGGAAGGACTAGGCCTAGTGATCAGAGGTAACTTGAGCCTTAAGATGAGATAGCCAGTAGCCTACTCTGAAGAACAGAGACTATCGTAGCCCGAAGACGGCAACAGTGTGAGTGTATGCAGAAGCAGCGTCATCCCAGATGTAGGGACAGTACTAGGTTTGGACTTTATATAACATTAGTAGCGTCAGAAATTGCCTTAAATAGTTTACTTTTATCCACTTATCTGATGAAAAAGCTCAGCCTCCTAAAAATGGTAATAAAAGTCCCTCAAACGAAAACAGACAATCGATTTCAATTTTCTGTTTTATTTTATGTTTCCTATTCTGCTTCTTAGCTTTTGATACCTTAACATTTTCTTTGCTCTTGATGTTCTTAAGCATTTCAGTATTAGATTTGAGTGTATTAATTTTATTTCTAATCCTCTCTTGCTATGCAGGTATCCTGTTTATATGTTGGGTTTTTTTTTTCCCTGAATAACATCACACAATGTAGTGGTTATTCAAGCTGCAGCATAAAATGGATTACTCAGTAAGGCTAGATCTACTTCATTTTTATTCAAGTCTGATTGTATGACTGTATTTACTTTTCCTATTATTCTGTTATTTTATTTTGAGATGTATCATATTCATCATTATTATCACCACCACCACTACCGCCGCAAAGCGACCACCGCCGCCACCGCCACCACCGTCGCCACCGTCGCCACCGCTGCCATCGCGACGACCACTGCCACCACTATCATCTCATCATCGTCGTCATCATCATCATCATCGTCGTCGTCGTCGTCGTCGTTGTCGTCATTATCATCATCATTATCATCATCATCATCATCATCGTCATTACTAAGCATTACGTGTCACATCTTTTCAGGTCACTCCTTGAAGTAAAAGAGTTTTACTTCATGAAAAAGAATCTTACTGAACTTGCATGGATACACATAACTTAAAACTATTTACTGTATATCCATACGGGAAGAAAGAGTTTTCTGAGACAAATTATATATCTCCTTCACGTTGTCCATACGCACACACACACACACACACACGCACGCACGCACACACGCACGCGCGCACACGCACACACACACACACACACACACACGCACACACACACACACACACGCAAAACAAAAAAGACTGCGAATATTTCCAGCCACGCCTTCCCAAAAGAACAAAGAACAAAATAATACAGTTCACAAACAGAAAAAAAAATGTAATTTAATTGTACAGCAAGATATTAACGCTGAATATGAAGTAAAAGTAAACACCCCAAAATGCAGCTTTCAATATCGCGAGTAGAAATGTCAGCAACAACAACGATGGCATATACAAACACACTTTATAAAACGGAAACTCTGCCAATTCGTATGACAACATCATCTCTGTTAAACAACACACAATATTTGAATACGAATATTTTTCTCAGAGGAAGATGAAAAGTGAATATGACAGTTTTACAGAACACCGTCTGTCTGCTGACTATATACTGGAACGAACAAAGAAGTAAATATTATGTGATATGTTGGCATCTGATGGGGTCAGAATGAATTTAGACAATCTAATGATCTCCACAAATCACGTCAGAGCTGTTCTCTGTTGTAGGTACACGAACAAGGGGCATGTTATACTTGGTGCAAGTTCCAGTTATATTTGTGGAAGCAAAAGTCAATTGAAGGCTTAGTTGAGTCGAGTGTGAATTGTGGGAGTTATGTGAGTGCTTGAAGCCGTAGTGTCGTATATTCGATACGTATAATCGATACATAATTTTATCGTAAGTACTGGCCTTGTACCAAAATTTGAAGCCATTATTTTATGGTTACTGCAGAGTATGTATTGTTAGAGTGCTATAGATTGTGTAGCGCAGAATGTGTAAACTGTCTGGAACGCTAGGCGCCATGGTATGTTTTCTAAAATGTCAACACTTTGTTTTTAATCATATATAGTTAGTTACACATATTTCACGTTTATTCTAAGTCAAAGATACGTATTAGTATTTTAGTTCTTTCTAAACATCCTTTCTAGCAAATTTTCGTTCGAAAGGATTGCAAATTTTATCGATGTACATACAGTTTTCACTCAACCCTTGGAATTGACACTGGTCTGTTCTACTCGTTATTTTACAGAGACATTTTCTAGATAATAGAACCGAATTGTTTTCATGTACCATGCTTATAGCACTTTAATCTGTTTCTGAGTCCAGTTATTAGAATATTACCTAGTAGATATAAATACTGGCAGTTATTGTCTGTAAATATTCTTACAAATGACAAGAACTAGGCAGCTGGAATGGTCAATTGTCTTATTACCCTAGTAGCACAATCGATACTTGCTGTTATTACCTTTGTCATTATTACATTTTTGTAGATCTGTATGACTAAGCATTGGACTTGTGCTTTTAATAGATCAAATTATTCGCTTCTAATTTTAGTCAATGTTTTTTTTTATGATGGTTAACTTCCAACTGCTTTACTTCCTCTTTTTAGCTATGAAGATTCTGGCCATGGATATTTTTTACATCCATTTTTTTTCTGCCTAATTTGGAATACTGTTTAGATGTCGTTCTTTTTCTGCATCGTTTTTGTAATTAAGTCTTTATTTAAATATTTTCTTCGGGGCAATTAGCTTCCAGTTTATACTTGATTGTTTCCTTTTAAACATTTAAAGATTTTTGTTTCATTTTTCCATCTATATATTTCCATTTAATCAATTTCCATCTGTTCACTTCTGAATATTTTTCTAGTTGTTTTTGTACTGTATCAGATATCACCCACCTGGTGTGCAATATAGGCAACTTTATTGATATCAGTTTAGTGGGTAGTGCTTGCAGGACATCATCAATAGTTTTCTAGTTCTTCAGTATCATCTTTGCGTTTATTAAAATTTCTATTTCTTATGCTGAATTAGAAATTTATTATTGGAATTGCAGTGCATTTTTACTTACCACCTGATTTCTATCACTGATATTAGGTTTTAGTACTTGTAATCTGTAGTATTCTTTCCTAATTTTCTGCATATTATGTTGTAGTTTTATTAATTTTATGGATTCCTTAAGAAATTGTATTCGTGATTCCGTCCTAGCCTGTAACATATTTAACATATTTAACATATCTAACGGTTTTGATTAATTCAGCCTTGGCTGAATTTCTTACGAATTTTATCTAAATTTGCCAAATAGGTAATTTACGACGTAATATTCTCAATCATCCATGCAGAGATTATTTATAATCAATCCCTAGACTCTGTGCCTAATTCCTTTTTCATTCAACACATTTTTTAACGGAGTCAAACCTAGACAAAAATTAAAAAAGAAAAAGAATAAAAACAACAATAAAATAAAATAAAACGAATAAATTAAGATAATAACTTTCATGAAACATTGCTCTTCTTACGGGTAAAGAGCTGGTTTGTAATAATTTGTCTTTGTTTTGCGGTGGTTTTGTTATTTTCGAATTAACATGGTATGACTGATGTTATGTTTTGGTTTTGAAATCGGTTTATTTAGTGTGCCTCCTATATATCTGTGTATAGAATGGCACCATATTTATTTTGGGAGTATATTCAGGCCATCGTAGAGTTTATTTTCCTCTTTTTACTGTATTCTATAATGTCTTGTGTAAAAGTAGTCTTTTTTTATATATATAATCTTGTATAAGGTAAGTTATTTCTTGTAGCTTTGTACTTTGTTGAGTTTCCATCCGGGTATCAATAGTCTTTATCATCGTCCGACTCTTTCGTGTAGGATCTCTAATATTTTCTTCATAATTGATATTTGATTTGTGGCTATGTTGCCATTAATTTTTTGTAAGTTATATTTTGTGTAGCAGAATGTTTACAACTTTCCTTGCATAATATGTGTATAAGTTATTCTCTTTCCATTTCACGATCTTGTGTTATATTTCATTTTGAAACCCATTCCTTCTCCACTGCATCACATGCAATATTTTTCATCAAAACTTCATTCATTTCCCCCATAGCTCAAATGAACCTTTTATAATGTTTATATGTGTTGGTTGTAGTTTTTTTGTGAGGGGCTGCAACTCTTCAACATGGTGTCCTTTGTTTTTATGTTTGACCTTGACCTTACAATATTGGTTCTGGATCTTTTATTTTTAAGGCGTTTTTAAAAATTAGTACTGGGGGAATAAGATGGCCTTCCCCTCCGTGAAGCAAGTTTTGTCTAAGGTTCCGTCAATACCGCATCAAATTTCTCTGCTAACAACTCATGTGACCCTATTAGTTACCTTAATCAGAAATTTTGAAAGTTAATCATGTCCTGGTGCCTCCCAGTTGTTTTCTTACAATATCTGGGTTATTTCTGCTACAGTGGCCTTCCACACTTGCTCAGATTCCGTGTTAGTTGTTTTGAACAAACTTGTTCTTGGCAATTCCTTCATTTCCTAAATTCTTCTCTTGCTGTTGGTAGTGCATTTATTTTTATCTTATTTTATAACTCATTCTTGATAACATCGCTTTGGGTTTGACTGTTTATTTTGTTCACAGAATAGATTTTTTTATATCACTGTATTTTCGCGATTTCAGGCTTCTTTGATTTTGGATACACTTTTTGTTATGCTATTTTTCTGTAGTTGTTGTTACTGTTAACTTTTTTCCGTTGTGTTGTTTCGTTATTGATTTCATTAAGGTTTGAGAGATC
Organism: Octopus sinensis; assembly: GCF_006345805.1. Classification (NCBI taxonomy): domain Eukaryota; kingdom Metazoa; phylum Mollusca; class Cephalopoda; order Octopoda; family Octopodidae; genus Octopus; species Octopus sinensis. Next base: position 56,819,131 of record NC_043001.1, read on the forward strand.
TATTCTCTTATTTTCTACTGTACATTTGTTTTTCATTTTGTTTGATTGGATTTTGATATTCCTACTTGGAAAAAAATCTGATATTGATGTTTGTGTCTGTTTTAATTAAATCTGTGATAGTCAGGTTTGTTTTTATTATTGTTGCTATTTTATCGTTTAGTGTTTTCCTCGGTGGATATTTTCTTTGGTCCATATGACAATTTTCAAGTATTTGTAATTCCTGAATTATTTTCAGCTATAGATTAGAATGGTCAGGTTTTGCTATCTGCTGTAGTAGCAGCACCAGAGTCAGCAATAGCACAAGCAGCTACACCACCAATTGCGGTAGCGATAAAGGAAATCAGTATTTCACTGTACCTCCTCCTCTTCTCTTCCTCCCCATCCTCCATTTCACTCCCCTCCTCCTCCCTTCCCCCTCACCCTCCTCATCCTCCTCCGCAAATATAACTGCTATCAAATATAACTATTACCAAAAATATCTATAAAATGGCCTCAAGTGCTCACTCAAACATGATTAATAGCTTAACCAGCACGTTTCGGGAAGCACAACCTAAGTATTCAAAGCATAATGCATTTGAACTTATCCCAATGTCCTTTCTGGAGAGAAGATTTTGGAAATAAGAGTCAATAATGGTCACGACTGCAAGAAGCACTGAACACTGTCAAACATGGACTCAGATTATTCTTCCTTCAATACCAACTAATTGAAATCTGACTATTTCCGTGCAACCAGGCTCTCCTGAGAATAGATACGTATATCTGGATTTAGTCGGTAAGCAAAATCACTAACTGAACTGCCTAGGTTGTGATATGTAGAAGTTGTAACCACTAACGTGATTAAGATTTATGCCATATTAGCAGACACATATTAGCAGACGACTACAGGAAGTGGGGCTCGTTAGATAGATTTGGATGGAGTAGTGTGGCAACCGAGTTTCAGAAATTTCTAGGT
>NC_043001.1:56822582-56970082 GCF_006345805.1 Octopus sinensis
TCCAAAGCATTTCATGGGGCTTCTCATGCTGGTTTACTTTTTAAGTTCTCTGCCTATAAAGTATGTGGAAAGGTCTTTGATGTTATTTGGTCATTCCTTTCAGTCGTATGTTCGTGTACTCTGGAAGGTGTTACTTCTGAGTATTTTATCAATGCCTGAGTTCCTCAAGGCTCAGATTTTGTCTAACTTCATTTCTCCTCTACATTAACGATCTTCCTGCCAATGTTTTTCAGATCATCGATGTTTATGCTGATGAGTCTACACTCAGTTCTTATTTACTTGGCAATCCCTATACCTTGAAAAGGTTGGAATTTACAGTTACTCCTGAAATAGATCTGCAAGGCAATAAGAAACGGAGCGGGAAGTGGCTAGTAGCTTTCATCCCTATCTTTCTCCCATTAGTCTGAAGTGTCACATAGTGAGGCATTCATGTCACTTGAGGAAAGGTATTCTTTGAATTGATTGGTCTTAATTTTTCACCCGATCTTTCTTGAGGATTCTATATACAGTCCACTGGTAGGTCTGCTTCCCGTAAGGTGGGTTCAGTGCATAGGTCAAAGGACTACCAACACCCGCGGCTATTTTGCTTCTTTACAAGCCTACAATTCGTCCTAGTATGGAATACTGTTGTCATATTTGGGCAGATACATCATCGTCATTTGGATCTCCTCGACCGGGTTTAGAAGCGAGTCTCTAATTTGATTAGTCCCTCTCCTGCTTCCACCCTGCAACCCTTGTCGCTAGTCAATCTCTTCTATCGTGACTACCACCGAAGAGCTCTGATGAATTTTTAAAATTCCATATCACTTTGTGTCATCTCGACTGACTCGAATCTCACAGCATCTTCACTCAAATGCTGCTGTGCTTTCTATCGTCGGAGCGTTTTCCCTCGAACTGTTAGAATTTCAAACTCTCTCTCATCTCCTTATTTTACTTTTCATGACTGACCTCTTTCAAGTCTAAAGTAAATTCATTTCTTACCCTTTATTTCTTCTTTATAGTCCCTTACATAAGGTTTTTCGCCTTATTTGGGACTTTCAAAAAAAAACCCCAAAAAACAAAGAAATTGAATATCCATTTTTCTTCGCTGTACAATCGGCGGAGAATAAGAGAAAAGTGTCATCATAGCGGGGCTTCGACCTCCGATCAGAAAGCTGATTCGTGATTACTCACCGCGTTAGCAATGTCAACCAGTCCTCCTTCAAATCACACTATATTGCATTATTTAATGACAAGGCATATAAGAAAAGATAACGAGGACCAACATAACGAAACGGTCATGGCTAGAATAGTTTGATCATAGGTTTGCTTTTCCATGACAGACCACTGGTAAAAGAAGTGTTCCATGTTTATACGAATGAAATAGTAACGATTTTCGAGTCGTAAAGGCTTCAGCGATATAAAACCTGGTTGTCTTTTGTTGAAAAATTACAACAGAAATTAGAAATAGACATGCAATTTAATTATTGACCTATTTTTGATTAAACCCGGCATTAAACTGCAATAAACTGCTGCATGGAACAACAGCATATTCTACATGACAGCCTCGTTACTTTATCTACTGATGAGTGAAATAAAAGTGGGATCACTTTGTTTCGTTTTTGTTTTGCTAGACTTACTGGAGCCAGTGAAATATATGTTGCTCAGGGTGCAAAAAACGATAGTAGTAAAATTTGAACATGTGACTGTTTGTTGAGTAGTCACAAATATTAATAGTGATATTTAATCTAGGCAGAAACGATCAAATTTAGGGAAAAGATAAGATAATTTGCTTTATTGAGTTCGGAAATAAGATAAAAAGTAGTTATCATCAGTGGCATTTGAACTCAGCTAATACTCTTTCAATGATTTCCTTGACTTAGATTTTCTTCATGTCTGTGTATATGTATGTGTGTATGTATGTGTGTATGTATGCATGTATGTACCGTTGTTGCTGCTTTTTTGGTAGAATCATGCCTTTTATTTAACCAAATAGCAAGAGCACCGACAAAGTTAGCTATTTGTTTCCTTATCTTAGTTAATAATAACTTTCAATATCAGTGTTGTGTCACACTCCTGTCATGAAACACTGAGGTGATAGCAGTTATTAACTAAATGAAAGAAATGCTCAAATCAATAAATAACTACTATAGCTGGTTGCTTTATATTACAGCTGTAAACGGGACGAACAGAGTAAAATTTATGAGTTTTTTTTCATTAGCCCAGAAGTTTCACAAGACCTGTATGGCTAAAGTTAAAAAGTAAATTTTCTAAGAAACACTAAACAAAGATAAAATCTTCTATAACGTCTGTATAATCCAATTAATTATACAACACATCACCTCATCCATCACCCCCAACACTAATATCAATTTCACTGCCACCATTATCATGATCAATAACAAAACTACTGATTTAAGTTCCCCTTACAGATGAATTGTTTGTATTTGTAAAAGCATCCAACTGTATAACATATACTGTAAAAATCGACACAATTTAGAAGTCTATCCAACCAATAGAAGCATATAGAATATAAAGCAGTAAATAAAAATATTTAAAAACAATAATAAATAAAATGTCAATCAGTATTACTTGGAGTAGAATGTTCCTACAATCTATAGAAGAAATACGCACGCGTGCACATACACACACACACGCATACATACATACATACATACATACATACATACATACAAACATACATATATCCATGTATATATATGTATATATATATATATATATATATGCATATATATCATACACGTACACATGCGCGCGCGCACACACACATATATATATATATGTTTATTACATTATATGCATATACACACATATATGTTTGTATTTTTATATATGCATGTATATATATATATTATATATATATCTGTGTGTATGAGAGTGTGTATGAGTACAAACGTATAATTTCCCATTTTATTAATCCTCATTGAAGAATATAGCACTACTTACTGATCGATGTTGAACACTAGTTTGTCAATATAGATTAATGCCAAATGCTAACCAATCAATATGGATCAATAAGCAAACTGGGTAATCACAATTGATTGAACCCAAATGTTAGGTAGTTGATGATGGTATTGATCCTCTGCAAACATATTGGCAATCGGTTTCACGGGAAAATATATAGAATTCTTTGTGGAAATTCTATACCTGTTCAATCAGGAACAGCAAATTTGTTAAATGCTTTTTCTTTTTCACTCGAGTTTCTGTAGTTTTCCAGTTGTGGTTTTATGTTCTATTGTCTCATAACTTAAAACTCCCACTTGCATATGGATTGAATTGGCTTATTCCACAAATCTACGAAACAGATTTTATTCGTCGCCCTATTTTAACACACACATAAGTCAAACTTTTCTGAATGCATGTCTGGTTCAGAAGATAGAGAACCAAGCAAAATTCTTTGGTTTCAATTTCCTGTGGCATAAAGTTCTTTTAATCCAGACAAGTTTGGTATATACTTTATAATTCTATAGTTTTTGATTATAACACGTAAATCTTATAAGACATTGTTGTATCATTAAGAAGTTTTGCTTCATTTTCACTCGGCTGCAGGTTTGATATCATTGAGCGTTACCTTCGGGAAGTACCTTCAACTGTAGCTATGAGTTGACCAATGCGATCGGAGATAGTAGACGGAATCAGCGCGGAAAATCAAAGTATAAATTTGTGCGCGCACGTTGGCGTATGTGCATGAGTGTGTTTGTTTGTTTGTGTGTGCGTGTGTGCGTGTGTGTATGTGTGTGTATATACTGGTATAAAATAGTTCGTTGAGTTACTGCTCTTTACGGCAAAGAGTAAATATAGAAATTCAATAAACAGAAAACGATGAAATTCTTTGGGATTATTCTTGAAAACAGTGTCCCAGGAAGACCGGTGTTCTAGAAGCGAAAGCAGTAAAATAAAGATTCCTAACATAACAAGATCATAAATTTGGTGGAAGATTTTAGTCAATTAATTTCTGACACCTGTATTTGACTGGTGATTTATTTTATCGCACACACAGAAGGATGAAAAAAAGAAAAAATCCGAAGTTGACTTCTGCGGGTTTTGAATTGGGCCAGAAGAAACGCAAGACATGTTCTGATGCTTTTAGAATTTTGCTAATTCAACGTACTAGTATAATAATTCGTAATATAAGAATATAAGCAACTGGTGAGAAGTTTGTGGGATATGTTTCTCCAATAAATCGACCTCAATATTTAACTCGTAATTCATTGTACCGATCACAGAGAGATGGAAGACAAATATGGCTTTGGTAGGTGTTCAAATAATGATGTAGTGAAATGCTTACTAAGATTTCTTTCTCGTTATTATTGCTGTAAGGCGGCGAACTAGCAGAAACGTTAGCACGCCGGGTCGAAATGCTTAGCAGTATTTCGTTTGTCCTTACGTTCTGAGTTCAAATTCTGCTGAGGTTAACTTTGCCTTTCATCCTTTTGGGGTCGATAAATTAAATACTAGCCGTGTACTGGGGTCGATCTAATAGACTGAACCTCTCCACCAAAATCTTGTGCCTAGAGTAGAAAAGATTATTATTACTGTAACAATAAAACTGGACAACGGATGTCGGAGTAAGACTGCAGCAGAAGTGGCAAATAAGTAACACTAAGATTACAGCTGGAGACAAGTTGAAGTGTCGGTGTGAAAAAGGGCTGCATTATTAAAAGCGTTAAATGATATTTATTTAACTTTATTTATTTAACAATAGAATCTTAACTTAATTTATTCAACGATTATAATCTTATAATGAATTAACTGCTATCAGTTCTAAAGCTTTATAAATCCATAGAGATGAGTATATTTCAAAAATGTATTTATTGATTCTTACTACTGGTCATAGCTTGACATGACTGAGGGCTATACTGTAAGTTGTGTAGTACCCCTGTTAGGATTTCCCATTTCGGGAAGGTAGTGAAATAGTAACCAAACTGAATACAGCCAACCCCACTTCAAATCCTGCCTCCCTCGTTTCACACGTGGTACAGAGAAACGTCTTCGAACCATAATGTATGCATCACCCCACCCTTGATGGTTGAATTCCATCGTAAACAAATCCACGCCATTGGCATTTCTTCCTCATGGGATTTTCTTCAGCAGGGAGAAATTCTCGGATGGGAAACAGCCGTCTCCGACGGTAGCAATTACTGGAGAATAACATTATGTAATAACATTGCCCATTTGTTAAATCGCTTATCATAAGTTGTTTCTGTTATTTTCACCTCTATGATTTCACCTCTAACTATCTGATGTAGAAATAAAAACAGTAAAAAGTTCATAACACATATATAGTAACTAATTTCAGTAATCAGCATGCCAGACTCTCTATCATGTAATAGGTCGCCAGTAATTTTCATGCTTCGAAGTTAGTCATTGAATATGATATGATGTTCTTTTGCTTTTGCCTCAAATTGTTACTGATAATGACTAAAATCTGATAAACTTTTTATAAAAAAGTTATTTTAAGACATTCGAGTTTTAAAATCAATAGATTTTTGATTATGACTAATTTTTCTGACTCAATTCTCACCAGTACAGAAGAAGACTTAAGTTTGCCTTGGGATTTGGCTTGCATTCAGTTCAATTAAATTTCTCTATAAATATTTCAAGCAAGCTTTATAGAAGACTGTATACTAATGTTCTCTTGAAATACACTTATCCGTCCTTAGTAAGTGAGAAACTTTGGTTAACATGAAACCTGTTTTCAGAGGTGTGCAACCCAACTTTTAATTTAATACGTATTTAAAATGTTCAGTGAATATCAAACTTTTAATCTACGTGCAACCTAACATTGAAGGAACAGGTTCTGTAATGGGATGTGTTATGTGAAAATCCTCATGATGCAACATGATTTTGATAGGCGTCCCTTTAATAGCACATGTCTGAAACTCTCTCTTTGTTCGACATATTCCTTTCAAATTTTTGCATTGAAAATTGTAAACTGAAAATGCATTGCATTATTTCTATCCATATTTCTCTCTCTCTCTCTCTCTCTCTCTCTCTCTCTCTCTCTCTATATATATATATATATATTATATATATATATATATATATATATATGTGTGTGTGTGTGTGTGTGTGTGGTGTGTGTGTGTGTATTTATTTATATATTCATATATTTGTGTCTCTCGACTGCAGCAAAAGTATTGACAGTGTCCCAAGGATTTTGTCAGCGATTGATGACGTCAGCAACCAACTAAACTTTCAGATTTTTGATAAAATCCTTAAGAACCATTTTTTTCTTAGCGGTTAGGCTGACCCGAGAAAGTAGGTGCTTAAATCGTTAGAATCCCAGTTGTTGTAAAGAACTGAAGCATTTTTGGATAAACAACGTATTGGCGAGTCATTAACGGTTTTTTTGTCTTTTGCATTCCCTGTGACAGACCATAGATTACATATAGATGGCTTGTCTAGTGACTAGTCGTAACATGTGCATGGCTCAGTGGTAAGAGCATCGGGTTCAAAATCATGAAGCAGATGTTTCGATTCTCGGACCGGGCTATGTGTTGCGTTCTTGAGCAGGATACTTTATTTCAAGTTACTCCAGTTCCCTCAGCTGTAGAAATGAATTGTGTCGTCACTGATGCCAAGCTGTATCGGCCTTTGCCTTTCCCTTGGATAACATCGGTGGCATGGAGAGGAGAGGCTGGTATGCATATGACTGCTGTTCTTCCATAATCAGCCTTGCCCGGATTTGTACCTAGAGGGGTAACTTTCTAGGAAGATCTTTACCTTACCTAGTCGTGACACACATAGTTTGTCTAGTGCAGTGGTTCTCAACCATTTTTTTAATTACTATTCTATTTTTTGATGGACCCCACAAAAGAACTAGATGCGTAAAAACTGTTTTATAGATGCTTATTTCAAAGTTCCTGTTTAGTTTTACACACTATTTGTGTAAATCAAACTATATATAACGTTAGAGAAATAAAAACCTGTTTCTTGCAATAAATGTATTTAAATCAAAATTTTCCATGGACCCTTGAAATACCACTGTGGATCCTTAATTTGCTATTTTGACTGGGTTCCCTCCAAAATCTTACATGCACCCCAGGCTTAATAAATAAGTCGTGGGGTCGATTTGTTCGATTAAAACACTTGAAAGCTGTGCTCCAGCATAGCCGCAATTAAATGACTGAAACAAATAAAAGAAAAAACTTAAAAGTGATGTAGGTATGTGTCTATGACGACCCCTGTCTCTATACAGACCCTTGTATCTATACACACTTATGTCTATACGTAGCAATGAGTGTCTGAGTAAATACAATGGACCTTGATATGGTCGGAAAAAGGAAAAATTTACATTTTGTTGTACAAATTCTGATGATTTGATGACGTAATCTGGTTGCATAGTATAACCGTCTACAATTGATCTCTTCATGAATGAAACACATGTAAGATTTTAATGAATACATGTACGAACAACACAAATCTCCAAACAAACAAGCACAAACTGATACCGATATCTGCAAATTTCTATATTTCTCCATTTGCGTAGGTTAGTATGTATATATTTATATATGTAGATAGATATACACATGTGTCTGTATGTGAATGTGTATTTGTTTCTATTTATGTGCATGTGTACTTATAAGAATGTATGCATGCATATGTGTGTGCGTGTGTATTTATATGCATATATGTATTTGTAAAAATACAGTTAAATATGTATATGTATACCTATGTATGCATTTACGTAAGTTTGTATGTATGCATGTATGTATGTCTGTATGTATATATGTATGCATGTATGTATATGTAAATGTACATGCATGAGCTTGTTTGACGAGAATGGATATAAAATGAAATTGAAAATAATATTTAAATTCCAGTGTTTTTTAGCGATTTCCAGTGTTTTCCCAGTGTACTTCAAGTGATTCTTATGAATGGTTTTATGATTAAGCCAAAACATTTTAAAGAAGGAAGGGGGAAAGAAGTTAAAGCGAACTAGAGGAAATGAAGAAGAAAATTTGAAGTAAAAGACATGGAAATAATGTCTATAAAAGATAAGAAATAAAAAGAAAATCTTGGAATTCTGCAATGATGTAAACCAACGAGTTTGATTATTTGTAAGTGCGTCAATGCTTGCATATAACACACACACACACACACACACACACACACACACACACACACACACACACACACACACACAAACACACACACATACACAATTTTGTGCGCAAGCGCTTGTCTTATTCTGCTTGTGGTCGCGTTTCAGTGTTTTTTATTTGTTTTTTATATCTTGATCTTTCTTAAGGAATGCATTTTATTTTCTGCAGTAGTCTGACTTCACCCGAAGTTTCCTTTTCTGATAATCATCGAAAACAAGTGAAACGTTGAGTGTAAAAATAATGGGAGAGGTGGAGAGTTTTATGTGACAATTCTTCAACCAAGCTTGTAAATTTTGGCCCCTGGAATAAATGAAAAAAAAATATATATCATATTAAGAAAAATGAAACAAAATTCACGGAGATTAAAAATATAGAAGTAATATAACACAACGAATAAAATTTAGAATTATTACAAAACAGGCAAATATAAATTTAGCAAAAGACCTATTACACTCTCTGCAAATATACACATATTTTGAAAACTACAACAAAAAATGAATATAAATGCGACACACAAAATAACAGCAACACCAACATCCTCCTCCACACCAACAACAATATCAACGACAACATTAACAATAACAGAATCACATGCAGAATGGCCCTGGAATTTCGATGAGGTAAATAACAGAGTATTAAAATAACAACAACGATAAATAATGACGACGACGACGACGATGATGATAATGATGGCGATGATGATGATGATGATAATAATAATAATAATAATAATAATAATAATAATAATAATAATAATAATAATAATAATAATAATGATCTTGATGATGACGAGGATGATGATGATGACGATGATTATGATGGTGGCGATAACAACAACAATAAAAGCAATAAGGATGATGACGATGATGATGGTTGTGCTGGTGGTATTGATGGTGATGATGAGGATGAAAATAATAACACTGACAAATAAAGAGAAATAAGCAAACAAATAAATAATTAATGGTAAGAGCAAAATCAAACACTTACTAGGAGCACCATTAACAAAATAATAATATACACGGCAAGACAAAAACAACAAGCTTAGCAAACTGTCAGAAATTTCAAACCATTAATCCATTTCTTTTTAATTTTTTTAACTTCTTACTCATGCTTCATTTAAATTTAGTTTTCTACTTAAAATACCCCATGCCCTTTTACTCTCTTTCTTAAACGTTCATACACATTCCCCCCCATCTGTCTATCTTGCTCTCTGTTTTTGTCAAGCTCTGTTCCTCTCTAATCATCTTTACTCTCTTTCGATTCCAATTTTATTATCGACTCTTTTGTTCAGTTTATCACTATCTGCCTTCTATGAGTATGTAAGGAAGGACAGTGTGACTCTAATTCTGAGTGCGCACATATTGGGGAGATATTTTAAATAAGAGAAGTGGAAAGGGAGAAGGAATATACGAGAAAGACGCGAAATACATGACAGGTCCAGTATATGCATATATTAGTTTAACTACACATGCATCTATGTGTGCCTGTAATGTGGGTCTATTATTTTTTAAAAAATCTGACTCAATCTTCGTAGATGCTCTTGATTTTAATGTGTATATGTGTGTGCATGTGTGTGAATGTGTGTGCGCGCGCGCGTGTGTGTGTGTGTGTGTATGTGTGTGGTGGATGTGAGTGTCGTAAGAGTGCAATGTTTCTCTGAGTGACAGTACGCTATATACACGCACGTGTGTGTGTGTGTGCGATAGATTGTTACCAGTCAAGAGGTTAGTAAGACCAATCTCCCTCGGAGTAGTAAATATCAGAATTTCAGTGGAGACGCAGTTTGGTCTCTATTCAGAAACAATATATTAGTGTGCCTGTGTTTTGTCGTATGTTTTTCTCGGTGTGTTTATACACTCTCCTACACACCCACCCACACACGCACATACACACATACACACACCCACACACACATGTATATTTATATATATGCAGTGTATATGGATATAACCCGCGCACTTGTGAATGTGACTTCGGAGTTTTTCTGCTCGTGGTTTCGTCAAACTGAAATGTTATATAGTTTCTCATATATTTTGAACATGTTTGTGGTTGCTAAGTAGGTGTGCTTTTATCGTACTTTGTCGTATTAATCTTTTACTTGTTTCAGTCATTTGATTGTGGCCATGCTGGAGCACCGCCTTTAGTCGAACAAATCGACCCCAGGACTTATTCTTTGTAAGCCTACCGCTTATTCTATCGGTTACTTTTGCCGAACCGCTAAGTTACGGTGACGTAAACACACCACCATCGGTTGTCAAGCGATGTTGGGAGGACAAACTGACACACAACACACACACACACACACACACACACACACAACACACACACACACACATATATATATATATATATATATATATATATATATACACGATGGGTTTCTTTCAGTTTCCGTCTACCAAATCCACTCACAAAGCTATGGTCGGCCCGAGGCTATAGTAGAAACACTTGCCCAAGGTGCTACGCAGTGGGACTGAACCAGAAACCCTCTGGTTGGTAAGCCTGCAGCTACTTACCACACAGTCACTCCTGCTATATAAAGATATTTATGAATTGTTTGACTGGGTGGGTAGAAATAAAGAAACACCAAGTGTTTAATATAATATATTTGATATTTGTTAATATATTTAACGGAAATAGCTTTCGATAAATTTACATAAGGAGAGAATGTGAGGGAGTCGATTTAAAAACAGTAGATGAAAAGGAATACAACAATTAATTTTGCGGTGTAAAAGAAGCGAGTTGAAATGGAAAATGTTTGATTTAAAGCATATATGTAAGTACTGATGAAAAGTTATATTTATGCGATTGCAGGTCAAAGTCAAGTCAAGTTGTATTCTTTGATATGTCGAATCGAAGCATATTTTGAAATACTGGTAGTATTATCATAGTTTCACAGCCAGTAATTTCGGGGTGAGCTAGTAAGTCTATTACATCGAAACTAGAGACGAATTGGTACTTGTTTTTTTCTTTTGACCCCCACCACATGGATGAAAAGCAAAGCTGATTTCGATGGAATTTTTTACACAAAACGCAAAGACTGACGAAATGCCCTTAATAATTTTGCCCAGTGTGCTAACGATTGTGCCAGCTCGCCACACTGAAATACTCTTTAATCTTTTACTTGTTTCAGTAAAAGCCCATGCTCGACCTTATTCGAAGAAATCGACCCCATGAGTTATTCCATGTAAACCTAGTACTTATTCTACGAGGACATAAAGACACCAACACCAACTGTCAAGCGACAACGGGGTTCTTTCAGTTTCCGTTTATCAAATCTACTCACAAAGCTTTGGTCGGTCCAAGGCTATAGTAAAAGACACTTGCGCAAGGTGCCACGCGGTGGAACTGAACCGGAAACCATGTGGTTGGGAAGCAAGCTTTTTACTACACTGCCACGCACATATATTCATGCATCCAAACATACATATATTCCTGTATCAGGTCGTCCTAAAAGTTCTGTCCGATTTTATCTTTTTTAAAATTGAATGAAATTTAATAGTATTTTAGAATGTCTAATGGAATTTAAAATTATTTTTATGCATTTGTGTACATTTAAACTAATTAAATATTATTTTACAGAATAATAGAATTAAAATTTTTTTGATTAAAACCTTTTCTAACATGGAAGTATCCAAAGAGCATTTGAGGAACATAATGCTTTATGAGTACAAAAAAGGAAACTCTGCAGCCGAAGCGACTCGAAACATACACTCAATTTATGGGAAAGAATGTTTGAATGAAAGAACTTGCAGAAGATAGTTTGCAAAATTCAGAAGTGGAGATTTCAGCCTTGAAGATGAAGATCGAACAGGACGTCCAGTTGAGTGTGATGATAAGCTCCTTGAGGCATTACTTTAAGAAAATCCTGCATTATCAGTTGAAGAATTGGCAATAAAGCTTAGTTCAAGCCATACAACTGTTCATCGTCACCTTCAACGACTTGAAAAGGTTCCTAAACTTGGAAAATGTGTGTCTCATGAATTGTCCGAAATCAACCGCAAATCACGAGTTGACATCTGCTCTTCTCTCCATTCTCGTGAACTCATTTCACCCTTTTTGGATAGACTTGTGAGTGGTGACGAGAAATGGATCTTCTATCGAAATGTTAAACATGGTAAAAGGGAAAAAAGCTGAACCACAACCGAGAAGGAAACTTCATGGGGAAACGGTTCTTCTCTCTATCTGGTGGGATTGCAAAGGAGTAATTCACTTTGAATTGTTACTATTTAATGCAACAATCAATGCTCAAGTCTTCTGTCATCAATTAGAGCGTTTGGACCAAGCTTTGAAAAAAGACCCGCTTTAGTGAATCGAAAAGGAGTGATGTTTCATCAGGACAATGCGCGACCCCACACTGCAAAGATCACATCACAGTAGATCGAAGACCTTGGTTGGGAAAAAAATCCTCATCCACCTTATTCTCCCGACCTTGCTCCTTCAAACTACTATTTGTTTCACAGTTTACAGAATCAGTTGGGGGACATAACTTTCGCAAGCCAGGAGGAGGTCGAAACTGACATTTCAGAGTTCTTCGCTTTGAAACCAAAAGTGTTTTACATTGATGGGATTAAAACGCTTGTTATTTAGATGGAGGGAACTTACAGAAAATCAGGGTAAGTACATTGATTATTAAATTTCAATTAAATATAACATTTGATCACTTGTTTTCTTTACTAAAAATTCGGACAAAACTTATGGGATGACCTGATACAATGGCCCTATCAAAATGAAAGTTGTAGATAGAGACCAATTTAGAAATTATTTTACAATTATTCCGACTCCTCCCACCTAAATCACTTACCTGTTTATTCATTCTTTTTAAATAAGAGAAATACGATTTACTTACCAGCTCAATATTATTGAGACTGCATTACAAAATATATCTTACACTGAGTGGAATTTCACTTTTACGATCACGGCTGATAGTGAAAACAATAACACTAATAATGATACCAGCTCAAGCATTATTATGACACCTGTGAGTTATTTAAGACGTCACGTATGATAAGTTACGCAAGATAATTAAAGCAAATATATAAATGATATTTACATCACTAGCTCTCTGATTTTCAGCATAAAATTGTTCAGAGTTAGGGTTCCATAGTTTTTTGTGATATGTCACGTCTCAGATCGTTCAGAAATATTACTTCATGAAGTTTATCTGTAGCTTTTATGTCGATTAAAATATAATGCCATTTTTGTCTCGATTCGTACAATGTATGGATTTGTGTTGTCTTAGAACTTTGTTACATTTGCGAATAACTAGGAATTTCATTTCATTCAGGTTCTACCATGCAGCATATTGGTACTCCTTCCTCCTTCTTAAACTTATGGGTTCTTCCTTAACAGAAAGACCTTCTGTACTGTAGGAGTATTGTACCTCACATTTTAAACACTTTTTTTTCGATGGATCATGTTTCATTTTCCCGCTTCACCCTCAGGTCACCCTCTCGTTCTCATCCTCAGAAGTAGAAAGATTGTTGCTGCAGCCGTTGAGCAGTTCCTAGTCGATTCGTGTTAGTTGTATTCTGCCGTAGATTCCCCTTGTCTTCGATAGTTGTTGCTAAGTGGTGGGGGTGGGAAATTTGGGTCACTGTCGTTAATGCGAATAGGATAAATTTACGTGTTGACCCATGAGGTACACACACACACACACATATATATATATACATATATACACATGCATATCATGCATATATATACATATATACATATATATATGCATACACACACACACACACACACACATATATATATATATATATATATATATATATATTATATATATATATAGATGTATATATATACATAGTGAAATAATATAAAACTGGAACAATTTAAAACTTACTCCATCGAGGGCTTCACTTTTATTCTTCGAGTTTTGAGACGTAATATGGAAACAGTGCCAATGTTGCATTGTTTTAATCCAAAAAAGTTACATGTTGACACTCCTGGGATTTCATAGTATTACCACGTAATATTTGATTTGATCTTGGTTGAGCCATTTAAGAATGCATTGGAAACAGACATAGATATAAAAGATAGGAGTGGCTGTGTGGTAAGTAGCTTGCTAACCAACCACATGGTTCGGGGTTCAGTCCCACTGCGTGGCATCTTGGGCGAGTGTCTTCTGCTATAGCCCCGGGCCGACCAATGCCTTGTGAGTGGATTTGGTAGACGGAAACTGAAAGAAGCCCGTCGTATATATGTATATATATATATGTGCGTGTGTGTTTGTGTGTCTGTGTTTGTCCCCCTAGCATTGCTTGACAACCGATGCTGGTGTGTTTACGTCCCCGTCACTTAGCGGTTCGGCAAAAGAGACCGATAGAATAAGAACTGGGCTTACAGAGAATAAGTCCTGGGATCGATTTGCTCGACTAAAGGCGGTGCTCCAGCATGGCCGCAGTCAAATGACTGAAACAAGTAAAAGAGTAAAGAGTAAAAGATATATATATATATGGATTAAAGCGGAATTTTGAGCTCTTGCACTATGATTATAAATTCTCATTTGTACTTATGTTTAAATTAGACTATTTACATAAAAAACCTAGAAATACTAGGTTCTTTGAAGAAAGTGTAAAAGAAATTGAGACGAATTCGTAAGACATTCCAAAGATTATCCACCGGAGATTCTTTAAGGGAATAGATGCACACACTTGGGTGTGTGCAACGACAGCTCAAGCAACACACCAATCCAACCACATATTTATAAACACCGGGAACTCTCTTGACGCAAAATGTCTCGTCACTTTGTTAGCTAAAGGCTTGAACTCTCTTAAGAGCTTCAAT
Source organism: Octopus sinensis (assembly GCF_006345805.1). Lineage (NCBI taxonomy): Eukaryota > Metazoa > Mollusca > Cephalopoda > Octopoda > Octopodidae > Octopus > Octopus sinensis. The sequence goes on from NC_043001.1 coordinate 56,837,486, forward strand.
AAAACTTGAAGAAAAATCATACATAAACAGACACACACATACACATATGTATGTATGTATGTATATATGTATGTATGTATGTATGTATGTATCTATGTACACACACACACATACACCCGAGCGCACACACACACGATCACACACAAACACATACACATATATACTTGTATATGTATCGAGTCATAGCACCTAAATATTCATCTACCTGTGTATAAGCCTACATATGTAAGCATATGCATAAACGTAGGAGCTTATATGTATGTGTGTGTGTGTGCGCGCGCGCGTGTATTTGTGTGTGTGTAATGCACACACGTCGACTAGAATGCATATTAGATTAAGAAACCTGCTTAAAACGAAAAGCATTTAAAACAACCGGCATACCAAATTCCCAGATTCTAGTTGAGACCCATTAATTTTAATACACATTATTACTTGGGTTTATAGTGTGAGGACGATCGCGAAGGCGGTGAAGGGAGCTTGTCAGATTGGACCGGCATGCGCTTGTGGGATAGCTTGTATTAGTAGTGGTGGCGGGGACGGTGTTTCGAAGAAGCTAATATTTAATGGGAGGAAAAGGAGGTTGATGACTTGGTGACGCTGATGGAATTTTAACCATGTACATATATACTAAAATAACGGGGTCATTTTTACGGTGATGAGTATAGCTCTACGTGTAATAAAACGGTGGGGATGGCAGTCATCATTAGGGTGATGATAATGTCTCCTTGAAAATGACGGGGGATGAAGGTGGGGGCACATCATTAGGGTGATGAGTGTGTCTCCTTTAAAAGAGTTCAAGCCAATTAATTTGTTGTTCTTTCTCTATGGAATATTTGTATATTTTAAATGAAATACATCACCTTTTCCTCTCTAGCTCTCTACCCTTATCTGTCTCCATCCCCGTCTCCATCCCCGTCTACTGGTATATGATTATGATGGAGCCGTGACTGCTGTAATGGTGGCGGCAACGGTGGATATGGTGGAAATAATGATGGTTGACGTGCTAATGCGAGTTGTGGTACGGTTCGTGTTTGTAATGGCGGTGGTAGTGTTAGTAATAATGGGGAAGGTGTTACTGACGATGGCGGTGGTTGTGCTGCTAATAATGGTTACAATGAGGGTATAAACGGTAGGAGTTATTGCTAGTGGTAATGTTATTAGTTTAAATGGTGGTAGAATTATTATTTCTGGATGTGGCCGTGATAATAGTTATACTGGGAGTGGTGATGATGCTGGGATGCTGCAGATGATAGTTTGGGGTGGGCTGGGGGAGGAAGTGGTGGTAGATATGTTACTGGTGATACTGATGGCGGTGTTGATGCTGGAAATAATGGCGGTAGTTGTGTTGGTGTTGGTGTTGGTGGTGGTGAGACAATGTTGATGATGGGATGAGTGGCAAGTTTCTGTGGAAATGGGAGGGGGGGGAATACTGCTAATAACAACTGTACTGAAGTTGGTGTTGCTGACGATAATGATGACAATAATATTGATGATGATGATGATGATGATGATGATGATGATGAGATGATGATGATGATGATGATGATGATGATGATGATGATGATGATGATGATGATGGAGATGGTGATGATGGTGATGATGATGATGATGATGTTGATGATGATGATGATGATGATGATGATGATGACGACGATGACGATAATGATGATGATAATGATATGATGATGATGATAAAGATGATGATGATGATGATGATGATGATAAAGATGATGATGATGATGATAAAGATGATGATGATGATGATGATGATGATGATGATGATGATGATGATGGTGATGATGATGATGATGATGATGATGATGATGATGATGGTGATGATGATGATGATAGTGATGAAGATTATGCCGTTGATGGTGAATGATGATTAGAAAAATAAATTTTCCTAAACAAGTTATTTTAAAATCATAGACTCTTGCAATCACTGTCTCCACAATTAATTATGAGTGTTCAAAATCTGAGAGGGAGAAGTGAGTAGAAGAAATAGATGTCGCTGTTGTCGTTGTTGTTTAGCCTTATGCAATACGTGACCAGGAAGACGTATAAACTCAACTCCAGTTCATTTGTGATTATCTCGTCTTTTTATTTTTCAGACACAGTAGAATTTAAAGCAGTGTGCATAGATCAGAATGGCTACTGGTAGAAAGAATATTATTACACTACGTAACACGATGTTTGTCCTTGGGTAGCAATTGTTATTTCCTATTTGCTTACTCCTAAAAAGACACATCATGTTCATAATACATTAACAAGTTTGAAGTATCATGTAGTGACTACACAGATAAACAAGTATAATGAAGGAAGTCTATTTACTGTTGAATTGCCTGTGTATCTCGATCCTAGTAGTTGGACCAACTACCCGCCTGTCGTTGTTCTTTTCGATGAGCTGAATTAGGCTGATACAACAAACAACCATAATCGACTTCCTGCATCTTATGTTTCTAATGTAGCTCTAAACCAGTCTTGGTATTTAAATGTGTTTCTTTACAGAAGGAACGCTCTTTTGTTTGATAACTCTTTGCTTCTTTAGAATAAAGCCAATTTCTGATATGCAGTAAACTTATTCCACTAGATGAATGGGTACGTCCTCTGGCGAATAGTTGATGCCTGATCATAGACTTTGTTTTGGCCCCAAATCAACACTGATAGAGCAGACCTATTATAAAAGGCATTCAAGCCTCAACCATCACGTCATTCTTCAATATGCAGGGACCCAGTACAACATTATTCAGCGTATTACTTTCTCAGTGAGTGGGGTACGAGTGAGGAAGATTTTTGGTTAATTCTATTAATTTCAGCTGCCACGGCGATGGTTAGTTTCGTACCTTTTATTCATGATTCAGAAAGACGTATACTTCTTTCTTGTCGTCTCTGTAGCTTTATCCTATCGTTCATTCGCTAAGTCATTTATTGTAAACAAACATTGTTTGGCCGAAGCGTTATGATTTCGCCTCATTTCGGTTGCACTCAGTGTTAAGAGTAATATTCTTTCTAGAAAATATAATTCAAAATTTACTTCATGACTATATCCTGCACATTAACTCTCTCAAATGTATAGTATCAGAATGTTAGTCACTCTAAATAATGCTACATTACTTACAGTAATTTTACTGTAAATAAGGCGAAACTAGGTTCAAACCATCCTAATCATATATGAACAGCTGGGTTCAATTAATTGAATATATAACCAGAATATCCTTCTGCCAGTACTTCTGTACCAATGTTGGTATTCGCCTATAACTGATGTGCATACATTTTATTCTGACGCAACCTAGTGTCTTACATTTAGGTGTCTTATGCAACTGAATCTTGATATATATTGTATATATATATATATATATATCACTATAACAGTGTATCGACCAGACTGTCGGATGTTGTTATACACCCTGGTCACAAAATGCTTTCTCGTATTGTTTTACCATATGTGTGTGTGTGTGTGTGTGTGTGTGTGTGTGTGTGTGTGTGTCTCTGTGTGTGTGTGTGTGTGTAGGGAATATTTTGATATGTCAACTTCAAAACTGTTTTAAACATTATTTAAGCCCGTTCAAGAAATAGACATCAAAAAATAGAATCCGAAGTATCATGGTTTACATTACGAAAATCAGTTAATAATTTTGATAAAATGAGATAAAAATGTGTGCCGTGTGGTGATGTGCTTTTATTACTAATGAATGTATTTAATTGCAAATTTAGTCTTAACATCCAGTCAAGGGTTTACTTCCAATAATATTTTCTCTTCTTCCTTGAAATAAGTATTGTTTCTCAGCGTGTTGCTAACGATATTGAGCAAGATTCACCATACAAATACACACAAATATATATGGCTTTGGGGGCATTGAGGTGGCTATGTTCTTTAATCCATGTGTTAATTTAAATGCGGTTCTTACAGAATCAGAGTAGTAACTATAATATTACCCAAAGTATATTATGGAGGTATGAGGCTGCAGTTTTAGCAGGTCTAGTAACTACATATTGTGCAACAACATTTTTTAACCTTTCTTTTTGTCTTTGGTTAGTAAGTGTTATTTCCTCATTCCATCTATCTAGAAATCAAAGGAAATGACTACTATTCCCTTTAAATTTGCTTTTGTGACATGAACATTAATGTTCTCAAATTGCCCTATATTTCGTTACATTTCAGATTGATTCAGCGCCAATTTGCTGAAGCAGAAACGTCGTTATAACAAATATTATACTACAGATTTGCTTGCGAGTTGCTTGACATTAACCAGTTGAGCATGTTTTCTAGTGGCTGACTATATATGCCTTTCTGACGATGAGCAGGAATAGTCGGAGGAGCATCATAGCTATATTTTGAGGGGGACTTCTCGAGGTATGAATAGTTATAAGCTTAAAGCTTATAAGCGTTCACCGAGGACTGGCTTAAAAAATATGTATAGCGCAGGAATGGCTGTGTGTAAGTAGCTTGCTTACCAACCACATAGTTCCGGGTTCAGTCCCACTGCATGGCACCTGGAGCAAGTGTCTTCTACTATAACCTCGGGCTGACCAAAACCTTGTGAGTGGATTTGGTTGACGGAAACTGAAAGAAGCTCGTCGTATATGTATATATATATGTGTGTGTGTGTGTGTGTTTGTGAGTGTTTGTGTGTGTGCGTGTGTGTGCGTGTGTGTCCGTGTGTGTGTGTGTGTGTGTGTGTGTATGTATGTTTGTCTGTCTGTGCTTGTCCCCTTAACATCGCTTGACAACCGATGCTGGTGTGTTTACGTCCCCGTAACGTAGCGGTTCGGCAAAAGAGACCGATAGAATAAGTACTAGGCTTGCAAAGAATAAGTCTTGGGGTCGATTTGTTCGACTAAAGGCGGTGCTCCAGCAAGGCCGCAGTCAAATGACTGAAACAAAAGAGTAAAAGAGTAAAAGAGAGTCTAATATTGGAGCATATAAGTGCTTGACGGAAAAAAGTGGGTACACACGCACACACACACACACACACACACACACACACACACACACACACACAAACACACATACACACTCACACACACACATGCACACACACACACACACATACAAATATATATGGCTTTGGTAACATTGAAGTGGCTGATGTTCTTTAATCCATGTGATAATTTAAATGCGTTTCACTGGTGACCATGCCGTCTTTCTTCAAGATTCAGAGTAGTAACTATATCATGAGAGGCATTAGGCTGCAGTTTTAGCAGGTCTAGTAACTACAAGGAAACTTTCTCGTATGCAGAAGGGGACTAGGTTGACAGTGGTGGTTGTTCGCTTTATATACAAATCAAAGTATTTTCATTAATTAAAATTACTTTAAAATCATTAATTAAAATTAGGATAAAAATTAATTAGCTTAATGATAAATTCTATTGAAGGAAGGCAGGGGAGACAACCCGGAATATAAATTAAAATTAATTAAAATAGGGTAGAGGAAGAAGAAGGCGATGGAGACGGGGAAGGAGGAGGGACGAGTAGGAAGGTAAGAAGAAGAAGAAGCAGGAGCAGAAACAGGACGAGGAATAGTAGGACGTGTTGAGGGTGGTGGTGGTGATGGTGGTCTTGATGGTGTGTCTGTGCTAGAAGTGGTCATGGTTTGGTGGTTGTAGTGCTGCTGCAGCTGCTGGTGGTGACATTCGCGTTCTGAGGGAATAGATTTAGGGAAAGAAGGAAGGAAATGACAAAGGAGATGATGGGGAATTAAAGGAAGAAGTTGAAGTAAATGAGGAAGAAGCAAAACAATATGAAGAAAGAAGAAGAAGAAGAAGAAGAAGAAGAAGAAGGAGAAGAAGAAGAAGAACGAGAGGAAGTGAGAGTCAAAGAAAATTGTGGGAGGTTGAGGGGAGTAAATTTTTGAAGAGGAATGCAATGAAAGTTTGAAATCAATAGGAAAAGTATGAGTAAAAGAAAATGAGCAGGGAATAATAAATCTCTTAAAATATAATCAAAAACAAAAGAAAACAAAAATACACAGAAAAACCAGAACAAAATCGTAAAAGTATAAGGGAAGTTTCTACTGTGTAGAAATGGGAGTAATTGATGGGTAAAAGGAAAGTAGTTCAGTTTAGAAAGACGACAAGGCGTGGCATGGCTCAGAGAATGGCTATAATGGAACTTCCGGCAAAAGAGACTTAATAGTTGCAACACAATAGAAAGGAACTTCAAAGTGGAAACAAAACTTTTTTTTTAGGGAAAGAAAATGAATGAGTAGAAAGAAACAGGGAAAGGGTCAGAAGAAGGAGGATGTAGAAGAAGAAGAAGAAGAAGAAGAAGAAGAAGAAGAAGAAGAAGAAGAAGAAGAAGAAGAAGAAGAAGAAGAAGAAGAAGAAGAAGAAGAAGAAGAAGAAGAAGAAGAAGAAGAAGAAGAAGAAGAAGAAGAAGAAGAAGAAGAAGAAGAAGAATTTGGCAGCCATTCCATTCCCTTCCTTCAGGAAAACAAAATCTTTCTGTAGAAAGTAATGCCTAAATTAACATATATCATTCAATTTGTTCTCTTATTGCACAAATGGAACACTCTGCTTCGGTTGCATGTTGACTTAGTTCCTCTTCCTAAATGCCATTACCTTAGGTTGTTAGGGTTTCTCTAGTTAGCGAGAAGCAATACAGAGGCAAAGAGGTAGGTGTGGATGGGGAAAGAAAAGGACATTTTCAATCTCAAATTTACAGATGAGATACAGCTGACCTGCATATTATCACAACAGAATTAACAGAGCTTGAACAGTTAATGGGTTAGGACAAACTAACAATGTATGACTGCTGATACTTCATAACTTAGCTTCGTCGTTTTATGTTCTTGTTGTAGTTGTTGTTTTTGTTGTTGTATATCAGGTCGGCCATGATAAGACTGTTATTATTGAAGGCGTTACAGTATTGGCCATCCTCACTCCTTTTCCAGGTATAATGTATTAAGATGTACTTTATTTAAAGCATTATTCCCACAGTCAACGAGGGAACATCGACATGATCTGCTAGAATCTGCTAGACATATTCAGCTCTCACACAGAGAGACAAACACAGATCTCACACAGATCTCGCACAAACAGTTAAATCTCGTTGAAATGAAATGTTACGTTAATTTGGCAAAAAAAAGAAAGGGATAAATGAGTCTCAGTCACATATGTCTGAACTACATGGAGTTGATAGAACGCTTTCATTTCTAAGTATACTCATTTATTTCTCACCGGGACTAAAATCAACAGTAATAACGAGAATATCATGGGGGACATATCTGTAATTACGACCGTTGGTTTTAATCAATTCTGGGTTGGCATAGTATGCGTAATGAAAACAAGTTATCATACAAGCGACTTCGGTTTTTTAACCACGCTAGGATGAGCGTGGCATGAGTGTTTGTATTTCAGATGAATATTTGGCGTTTTAGAAGTGGCTGAAGAAACAGAAAGAAGTAATTCTAGATCATTGGGCAAGTAATCAGTGTGTGAGTATTTGCTAGTGGGCTCGTCTGTGTTTAACAACAGTACTACCTCAGATGTGCAAGCACTGATTGGGAACACTATGAAGTTTCCTCAGCTAGTTACAGCTGCATTATTTTTCAGTTTGCGCTGTTATATATGTGAAATCACATTCAGAGATCCTCACAGCCGAACATTCCTGGTAACTAAGAATTTTAGTTGAACAAGAAACATAGAAAAATATAACATATTCATTATTTGCAATTATATTGCATACGTTATTTTCTTACAGGACAACTACTTTATCAAATTTTTGTTAGCAGACCTAGTTAAATTTTATTACTATTACATCTCATCATTATCATCATCATCATCATCATCATCATCATCATCATCATCATAATCATCATCATCATCATCATCAATCTCTTCCTCCTCTTCCTCCTCCTCCTCATCATCTTCCGTCCAAATGACATTATGTAATATTTGCTCTTAACTTATTCTTTAATTTGTCCGTTTAAAAATAATAAACTGCATTTGGTAATGTTGTTACTCCATTTAGTTATTGCATCAAAGTGCTGTTGGCAGAGGTAGCCGGTTTCCTGGTATTTTTAGCGCTTGAGGGATCATTTCGTTGCTGCAAAAAGATAAAATAAAAAGAGACTGCCATATTGAAAGAAATAATGATTTTACAAATGAAGGTTATAGATGGCTGCTGGAACTGTGCTTATTAAAAAAATTCCATCATCTTCCATTTCGAACCCTCTGCAATGAATGCTACATATAGTAACAGCAGTAACGATATCTGCAACAACAACAACAGTGATATCAATAACAAAAAGGAACAGCATTGAGAAAAGTCAGGAACCATAAGAAAAGGACCGCAGGTGTACAAGAGTTAATACCAACACCACCATAATTATGAATAATACCATCGGTTAAAGCCTCCATAAACCCACCCAACTTTGGTCATAAATGACTATGGGATTGTATCTAGAAAGTTCCCGTCCGAGGCACAAGTCCGGGCAAGGTTGTTTATGGAAGACTAGCAGTCAAGTGCTAATATAACGGCTATGAAAACACTAAAGGTGTTATTGAGGTATACCAAATGCAAGTTCTAATCATTTTGTCATTCTAGAATCTCAACAACGCCAAGACATAGTTAAATAAGTCCGATTGAGCAATGCCCGATAGTGTGTATAGGACTGAAGTCCAGACCGGGATAGCGACACACCATCTCACATTCAGTGGTTTCTGAAATATCCCTGGAGCACCAAATCCTACGTTGCTTGAGGTGAAATTTCCGACAAGGTGGCAGCCCAGATGCATTCAATAACACCAATAAAGAGTGACAAACTGGTCCTCGTGACTGACTAACTAAGGCGGACAGTACAAGGCAACAGACTATACAAAGGGTGGTGACTGTGATACAACAAAAAGATATCTGCTAGTTAGTGGTGGCCGTTATGTTAGAGGTGCAAGAGAAATTGTCAATATTGCAAGTACATATAACGCAGGTTCGTCTTGAAAAGAAGCTCACTTGCAGAAATGACTCGGAGTCACTAGATAAAAATAAGGGTTCAGGTCAGGATTTTCGACGGGCGCACACTGGTATTGTTGATGGCTACAAAATAAATGTTTTTGTCCGTCTGGATTTGGAATAGGAGTGGTATATCTGTATCGGAAATAAATGTATCTCGAGGGTATGTAAAACAAGAGAGAATGATAGTAATAGACGTTCACAATTTTAGTCACTTGGTTAGACAAACCACAAATCTAAGATCTGCACAGTTGGCGGGTGGGCAACAGGATTAATATCAGAAATCCTGTCTGCCACCTCATCCAAGTATTGCAAGTACATATAATGACCTGATGTCATTTCAGCAAGTGACCTTTTAATTCTTAAGTACAAAATATTACACATATAGGGAACTTGGTTAGACAAACCACAAATCTAAGATCTGCACTTGGTTAGACAAACCACAAATCTAAGATCTGCACAGTTGGCGGGTGGGCAACAGGATTAATATCAGAAATCCTGTCTGCCACCTCATCCAAGTATTGCAAGTACATATAATGACCTGATGTCATTTCAGCAAGTGACCTTTTAATTCTTAAGTACAAAATATTACACATATAGGGAACCTATTATAATAAGGATTGTTTCTTTTTTTAGGCTCCACATTCGGGTTATTTCCAGATATTTGTATTTTAAGTTTTTCCGTTTGATTGTCATCTGTTGGAATTAATACGTCAAATAAAAGGCATTTTCCCTTGATGATTTTTGACAACCATATCCGATCTATTAACTTTGATCTCTCTAACTGTGTATATTGGCACATCCCATAGTATGGTTGCTTTGTCATTTTCTGAGGATGCCTATACACTCTTTTTACTGTCGTCAATCCATAGTGCTGGTACAGCTTCCAGTGTATATAAGTCCCATTTATTATTGTTGCTATTATTATTGTGGTTATTGTTGTTGTTGCTGTTGTTCTTGTTCAGGCGGCGAACTGGCAAAACGCCGGCGAGGTCGAATTTGGGGTCGATAAAGTAAGTACGGGTTGAACACTGGGGTGGATTTAATCACCTAATCTACTCCCCCGAAACTGCGGGTCTTGTGCCAAAATTAGAAATCATTATTATTATTACTGTTGTTGTTGGTGTTGTTGTCCTTCTTCTCCTTGTTGTTGTTGTTTTTTGTTCTTGTTCTTGTTCTTGTTGTTGTTGTTGTTGTTCTTCTTCTTCTTCTTCTCCTCCTCCTTCTTCTTCTTCTTCTTCTCTTCTTCTTCTTCTTCTTCTTCTTCTTCTTCTTCTTCTTCTTCTTCTTCTTATTATTATTATTATTTGATATGTAACTTACACAATTAGGAATTTAGTATTCCCCCAAACTATTTTACTAGCACTAATCTAAATGTTCTTTAACTGCTTGACGACCTGTCTGATATCTTATTTATTTCAAGATTCCTAATTTCCCACGCTTTTTCATTCACAATATTGTTTATTTTTTTGTTCAGTGATTCTTCTATGTATACTTAAATTTGTGCCGTGAAATTTATGCCGTGAGGTCGATGTATTACATACCAACCTGCCCAAAATTGTTGGTCTTGTGCCAAAATTAGAAAGCAATATTTAATAAAACCCCACAAATTCCTATGATGTATACATAAAGTGTAAGTAAATCTGAAGTTACAAGGACTTCTAGAAGTCTACTCATATATTCTCACAACTTGTATTTTAGTTACTAATAAATATAACATTACAAATATTTCAAAGCCTCAGAATATTTACTAAAAGCATAACCGAACCTGGAATTAATAAGACTTGTAGAATATTAGCAATTCGCAAAGCTTCAACATGCCTAATAGAGTGACAAAGTTTTGCTGTTACATATACGACCGTTCCTGTATCGCATTTACCTCAATACAGACGATAAATTATAAACTAATACATATGCAGAAAAGTATACGAAAGATAGAGGGTAATCATTTTAACAAGAAGTTACCGATGGCGGCTAGGCTGGACTGATTTTTCTTCCTTGCTGGATAAGTAATGCTTCTTGAGATACAAGAAACAATGACACGATTATGACAACAATAATTACCATACTAAACTAAACTAACTCTTCATATGCTTGTACGCCCATTCCATAGAAAATCAGAGGCCAGCAAAGGCCATTTCTTCGACTAGAGGGCAAACTACCATTCATATATGAACTGACACACTCAAATTCACTCACATACACACACACACACACACACACGCCACGCAAACATACACGCACCCCCACCCCATATATATATATATGTATATATATATATGTATATATATATATATATATATACACATACATACATACATACATACACACACACACACACCATATATATATGTATATATATATAAACACACATACATACATACACACACGCACCATATATATACCCACACATAGACACAGATAATACGAGACACTTACTAACAAGGCTATTTATTCCGATAAGATTTCATGGTTACAAAGGCATCTTTAGATCAGTCTCATTTTCCTCCCCGAGCCCCGTACTTCAAATCACCTCCACCGCCGCCGCCACCACCACCACTACCACCACCACAACCACCACCACCACCATCATCATCATCATCATCATAGCCGTCGCCGCTACATACACAGCTGTTATACCATGTTTCTTTAAGGCAGTTTGTCTTGTTGAGTCATTAAGAGTTATGGAGACATGCCTCTCAAATCCAACAATAAAAATCTGAAGAAAAGGAAAGAAAGCCATCATCACCATCATCTTCATCATCATCATTATTGTGGTTGTTGATGTTGCTGCTGATGCTGCTAAAAGGAAGAAAAGAAGAAAAGAAAAAGAGAAGGTAAAATAACGAGAGGCAGAAAAAATGGCGGAGGAGGAGATGCAAAAGAAGAAAATGAAGAAATTGAAGGAGGAGGAGGATAAGAAGGAGGAGGAGGAGGGAAAGTGAAGAAAACGATATTGATGTTGATGATGACAACGATGACTATGATAATAATGATGACAAAGATATTGAACACCTCCACCACCACCACAACCAACAACAACGACAACGAGAGCAAGAATAGATTTACTTACAGTTTCTCTAGATTCAAGGCATTTATTCTATCTTTACATACACACACATAAACACACATACGCACGCGCGCGCGCACACACACACACGCACACACATCTACCTTAAAACTCCCAGCCCCAGTCATTAGATCCTAATTTCTCCAAAAGCCCTTTCTCCAGATACTTTTATGGTTGAACAATGTCAGCACCCCATTGCTTGACAGGGGGCTATTGTGTAAAAGTGATGAATGCTGCTGCATTGTATTTACTGTAGTAGTAGTAGTAGGTGTAGTAGTAGCTGTTGTTGTTGGGGTTGTTGCTTGTGTTAGTGCAGTTGCAGTTATTTCTCTTATTTTTATTGTTGTTTGAATGTTGAAAAGAGCAAAGGTATGAGGTGTATGCATGTGTATGGTGTGTCGTGGTGTCTATATGTGGTGTCCGTCCGTGTGTTTGCTTGTCCCTCTTTCAATGTGTCTGGATCCCCATATACATATAAATGTGGGAGCGTGTGTGTGTGTGTGTGTGTTCTGATTGCTTATATGCATTTGTGGGTGTATATGTGTGTGTGTATGTATACACACACACACACACACATATATATATATATATATATATATATATATATATATACATATACATATACATATATACACTCACACACATATATTTACACACAAACAACTAGAACATACGTACACTCACCCGCGTGTATATATGTATATGGAGACACAGACATACATTTATATACATAAATTTGTTTGCTTTCGTATGTCTCTCAACTTAAATATATGTATGTGTGTATGTAAGTTTATATATATATGTGTGTGTGTGTATAAATATGTACATATATGTATATGTATATATATATATGTATATAATATATATATATATATATATTTATATACCTACATATATATATATACATATATATGTATATATATGTATATATATATATATGTATATATATATATATATATATATATATATATATATATACATACACACAGAGAATGAAAGGGGGAGAGAAAAGCATATATATATGGATACATACATACGTTTATATATAAATCCATGTGCTTGTGAATGTGTGTGGAGAACAATGTTTGAAACTGCAAATTGACAAATATGACAGAGTGTATTGGCATTGTTGAAGAAATGCTTTAAGAAGGAGAATAGGGAATCAGAGAGGGAACGACGGAAAGCTGAATGGGAAAGCGGGGTGTGTGGGATTAAAACGTACGAAAGCGAAAAGACTGCGGAGCGAGGGGAGAGGAATGTAAGGGAAACAACGCAAAGTGGAGTACAGTAGAGAACACTAATACCTTTGTACATACACCCCACGTATAAATATACATATATACACACATACGCACATATACGTATGCACGCACATGCATATCCATGTAGGTACATCTCTGAACTTCTCTCTCTCTCTCTCTGAATATTTATTTATATTTAGAGATATCGAAATGCCTAGCTCCCTTGCTGTATGTTCTGGGTTCACTCTTACTGCGTGGCACCTTGGGCAAGTGTCTTTTACTACAGCCTGGGACCGATCAAAGATCTGTGAGTAAGTTTGGTACACGGAAACTGTACGCGCGCGCATATATATGTGCGTATATATATTTGCATGTATGTATGTATGTATGTATGTATGTATGTATGTATGTATGTATGTATGTAGTATGTATGTATGTATGTATGTATGTATGTATGTATGTATGTGTACATGTATGTATATATATAAGTATATATAATGTATGTATATATATATATATATATATATATATATATCTATATATATATATATATATATATCTATATATATATATATATATATATATATATATATAGATATATATATATATATTATATATAATATATATATATATATATCAGTTGATTAAAGTTACAGCATGGTCTGGTTTTCACGTTTTTATTCTTCAAGAACTCAACTGTCAGTCAATACATTTTGAAATTTGATGATTACTACGAACATATGAAAGCGCTAATTGAAGTTTATGAACATTACGAAATATTTTGTTAATGCTTAACACACATCAATATTGTAATTTTTTTTTCTAAATACAATAATCAAAAAAACCTGAAAACCAGACCATGTTGTAACTTTATTCAGCTCATATATTATTCTTTACACATATACACAAATTCGGAAATATATATATATATATATATATATATAGATATATATATATATATATATATATATATATATATATATATATATATAGTTAATCCAAACAAGAAACCACAAAGAAACACAACAACGCGAGGACGTGGAACAAATATAGTATTATTGGACGCTCAGGAAAGAAGGAAAGAAGGAGGGTTTAACGTTTCGAGCGGAGCTCTTCGTCGGAAACATAGGAGAAGGAAAGATCCAGAGAAGGGAAGACAGAGGAAAAAAATCGCCAACGGTACATACGAGGTCACATTTTGAAAGACCGGAAGGAAAAGGATATATACATATCTCAGAATTTTAATTGATTTGCTTTTCGCGGGAAGGAATTTTTCTTCGAAGTATACGTCTCGCTTTTATCCTTCGAAACGTTTAGTAGATGAAATCTTAGCGACTGAAGAAGGGGGTTTTTTTCGTTGTGCTTATTGTCCTGTATCTCTCCCTTTTTTTTGCTTGTCTTGTTCCTTGGTTTGTGTCTATGTGTTTCGTCTCTCTATGTGTTCGACGTCTTTTTGGTGTCCTGTACACATATATGCGTGTATATGTACATGTAGAGGTAGGTACGTACATATATGTTTATATATATGCATATATTCTATTTTATTAACATATTATACGATTAAACGCACGCACCCTACTAAGTAGATTGTTCTGTTTATCAAGTTAGCCTTGATATTAACTCTCACGCGACTCTGCATCTTTCTTTCTTTCTCTCCCATTCCCTTTTTCGTCTTTTTTTCCCTCACTTAACTTGTCTCTTCCTCTCTCTCTCATTCTTCATTCTCTCTCTCCCTTTCACCATTCTTCATGGTCTCCTCGCACCATTCCCCTTCTTCTCTCTCTCTTCCTCTTGCTCCTCCTCCCCCATTCCCGTCATCCATCTGCGACGATACTTCCGTCGTAACTGCTATCCTGTCTTTTCTCTCCCGCCTTGCAAGGCTTCTGGTTGACAAAATTTCCCTCTCTGTCTTCCACGATAATCCAGCGTTTACAATACTTTTTTCGTCTGGCGTTAACAGCCCTTCTTATCTTGTTCTCCTTGTCTTGTCTCTCACTGTTATATATTTATTTTTCCACTGTTTATATATATATTTTTTACTGTTTATATGTTTGTACTGTCGTTACCGTCTTGCCTTTTTTTTTACCCCTCTGCGAAAAGATCTCAGAATTTTAATTGATTTGCTTTTCGCGGGAAGGAATTTTTCTTCGAAGTATACGTCTCGCTTTTATCCTTCGAAACGTTTAGTAGATGAAATCTTAGCGACTGAAGAAGGGGGTTTTTTCGTTGTGCTTATTGTCCTGTATCTCTCCCTTTTTTTTGCTTGTCTTGTTCCTTGGTTTGTGTCTATGTGTTTCGTCTCTCTATGTGTTCGACGTCTTTTTGGTGTCCTGTACACATATATGCGTGTATATGTACATGTAGAGGTAGGTACGTACATATATGTTTATATATATGCATATATTCTATTTTATTACATATATATATATATATATATATATATATATATATATATAATATATATATATATAAGTATATGAAAGAATGAGTTGAACGACTAGTTAGCAAATATCCTTTATTCTCGACATATGATTCGAAGGCTGCATATTCCTAATTCCGAAGGAATAAGGAGTACATTATGCAGATTTCTCATCAGGAAAATCAAGGAACTTATGTCGACATCAAAATGCACAAAGAACTTTTAGCTGACCGCTCTCAAGGAGCCCATGGTGATAATGAGTGTCTCTTTATAATGAGTGACGTCAGAGTGGCTGAATGTAGAAGAATCTAGAAGTTTCTAAAGGTTCAAGAGTTCAAACGAAGTAGGAGGAGGGAGGCATAAGAATAGTAAGGTGAGAGAGTGCAGGTCAAAAGAACGGTGGGTTTAAATGATTTCTTTTGTGAATGAGTGCCTGTGTATGTGACTGTATATAACTGTCTTAATGTGCGTATGTGTGTGTCTGAATGCGTGATTGTGTTTGTGGATGGGTAGATGTCAGAAAACTGACAGCTGTGAGGTGAAAGATCTGTGTCTGTGTGTTCGATTATGTTTACTGTAGAGAAAGAAAAGTAGATAGCGAAAGGGAGTGTGTGTGTGTATACATATACATACATATATGTATATCTATCTGATCTATCTTATATATCTACCTATCCGTCTATCTGTATATGTGTATGTGTCCACGCTATGGATTCCTTTAGAAAGCAATCAATTTCTACCTTCAACTCTATCGATACCAGCCAAACTCAAGCTGTCATTGTAGCTGTTTTCATAGATCTCAAAAAGTAATTCATGTAAGACCATCCACAAGACTAATGAGAACCTTAAATATATTAATAAACACTCCTTTCAGCCATTTATTGTATTTCAAAACTTAATTTCAAATATTAGCCGTACGATCAATGCCTTTCTCCTCTAAAGAAGTATTTGGAAAGGCTGCCACATATTATAATAAGGCCCGCAGGATAGCAGATTTACTGATAAAATCTACTACACCCCCTACCTCCTCTATCATTTAATCATAGGTATAGATCTCGGAAAGTTTTATCATTGCCCACCACTTTCTTGCTTAATGTTAGAACAAATATTGGTGGAAGATTCTTGTAGTTTTCAAATATCACCTTCCTTAGAACTCACAAATACAATAAAATCGTTGACACACGTTACAAGTTATCTTTTTTTGTCCCCTATATCTATCTATCTATCTATCTATCTATCTATTTTCTATCTATCATCTCTCTCTATTTATCTATCTCTCTGGCTATCTGTGTGTGTGTGTCCACGTTATGGATTCCTGTATAAAGCCATTAATTTCTACCTTTAACTCTAGGATATCAATAATCAACGGACGACTTAAACCTGCCTCGGATGCACATATAGAGATAAATCTAAATGTACTTTAGGAGAGGAGTGCGATATATCTTCCGTTGTTTATGAAGTACATATTTCAGGAAACTACGACAATGGTCGTACAAATATCATATGTTATATCGGAGCAGTATAAAGGAAATTTAAATATAGATATCGAATTTTAGGTGAGACATTCAACATTCATTTCGACTTTAATCTGCAAACGAAGGCACCAGTTTCGACATCAAAGAGAGAATCCTTTCCAAATTCAGACCTTTTATTAACGGGCCCAAAAAATGTTCAGGGAGTTCTCTTGAAAAACTGTATTCTTTAAAAAAACTAGAGGGACTGGCTGTGTGATAAGTAGGTTGCTTACCAACCACGTGGTTCCGGGTTCAGTCCCACAGGGTGGCACCTTGGGCAAGTGTCTTCTACTATAGTCTCGGGCCAACCAAAGCCTTGTGAGTGGATTTGGTAGACGGAAACTGAAAGTAGCTATTCGTATATATGTATATATATGTATGTATGTGTGTGTATATGTTTGTGTGTCTGTGTTTGTCCCCTCAACATCGCTTGACAACCGATGGTGGTGTGTTTACTTTTCCGTATGCTTGACATCGAGTAGTTTTAGCATTGGTCATCTCCACCCGTATTTCGTTTACACTCTTCTTTACCAACGTCTCTTGTTGAAACCTTATCTGCTCAAAAGACAATTAACAAAAGATCTTTTCAGCTCGATAAATGACGGAATAAATTATTTCCACCAGGAAACCCTGGATAACTGTATTTACAAGACTCATGTTTTTATATTATGAGATTATCTGTACTCTCTTAGCTGATCGGGTGCTTTGCTACGTGTTGGAGCATTAAGACACGATGTGTGTGCATAAAAGAATATATATATATATATATGTTATCCGTAATAATGAAGGGTGAAATTAATTAATTTGGAAAAATTATCAATTACACCAAGTAGTCTTCGGCATGTAAAAGCCTCATTCGAGGAAAATTAAGTAATACTAAGCAATAAGGGTTTAGCAACGAGTTGCCTTACCACATACCGAATTTAGAAATAGCAGTCAAGGGTTATAGCTATTTCTTCTACTAAAAAGGGAGATCTCAGTAAAAACAGCATTTGGAAGGCAGACACAAACAGGTAAGAGAGAATGAATTGACTGCAATCTATCATACATTTTTTTAGTTATCCACGGACGTACGTTTCGAAATCAAGTTTTTAGGAAAGCATAAGAATTAAATATTAAATATTAAATAATTCTATCTTACCGAACTTCTTTTCTCTTCAGCGTAGAATACTATAATCATAAATGATTATATATTGAATTTTGAGATACCAGAAGGCACCAACTCAACTCAGTATCAGAGCGA
This sequence comes from Octopus sinensis, assembly GCF_006345805.1. Lineage (NCBI taxonomy): Eukaryota > Metazoa > Mollusca > Cephalopoda > Octopoda > Octopodidae > Octopus > Octopus sinensis. The sequence goes on from NC_043001.1 coordinate 56,855,923, forward strand.
GCTAGAATCCGCAACTGGTATCACCGAATTCAATTTGTTGAAATGAAACGATTGTGTCAACAGCCCCTTCCCACCCGCGTGTAGCCAAAACAAGATGCTGCGGTCATCTACTGAGATAAAATATGGTTATCCGTAATAATGAAGGGTGAAATTAATTAATTGGAAAAATTATCAATTACACCAAGTAGTCTTCGGCATGTAAAAGCCTCATTCGAGGAAAATTTAAGTAATACTAAGCAATAAGGGTTTAGCAACGAGTTGCCTTACCACATACCGAATTTAGAAATAGCAGTCAAAGGGTTATAGCTATTTCTTCTACTAAAAAGGGAGATCTCAGTAAAAACAGCATTTGGAAGGCAGACACAAACAGGTAAGAGAGAATGAATTGACTGCAATCTATCATACATTTTTTTAGTTATCCACGGACGTACGTTTCGAAATCAAGTTTTTAGGAAAGCATAAGAATTAATATTAAATATTAAATAATTCTATCTTACCGAAACTTCTTTTCTCTTCAGCGTAGAATACTATAATCATAAATGATATATATTGAATTTTGAGATACCAGAAGGCACCAACTCAACTCAGTATCAGAGCGAGCTAGAATCCGCAACTGGTATCACCGAATTCAATTTGTGAATGAAACGATTGTGTCAACAGCCCCTTCCCACCCGCGTGTAGCCAAAACAAGATGCTGCGGTCATCTACTGAGATAAAATATGGTTATCCGTAATAATGAAGGGTGAAATTAATTAATTTGGAAAAATTATCAATTACACCAAGTAGTCTTCGGCATGTAAAAGCCTCATTCCAAATGCTGTTTTTACTGAGATCTCCCTTTTTAGTAGAAGAAATAGCTATAACCCTTTGACTGCTATTTCTAAATTCGGTATGTGGTAAGGCAACTCGTTGCTAAACCCTTATTGCTTAGTATTACTTAAATTTTCCTCGAATGAGGCTTTTACATGCCGAAGACTACTTGGTGTAATTGATAATTTTTCCAAATTAATTAATTTCACCCTTCATTATTACGGATAACCATATTTTATCTCAGTAGATGACCGCAGCATCTTGTTTTGGCTACACGCGGGTGGGAAGGGGCTGTTGACACAATCGTTTCATTCACAAATTGAATTCGGTGATACCAGTTGCGGATTCTAGCTCGCTCTGATACTGAGTTGAGTTGGTGCCTTCTGGTATCTCAAAATTCAATATATAATCAGTTATGATTATAGTATTCTACGCTGAAGAGAAAAGAAGTTTCGGTAAGATAGAATTATTTAATATTTAATATTTAATTCTTATGCTTTCCTAAAAACTTGATTTCGAAACGTACGTCCGTGGATAACTAAAAAAATGTATGATAGATTGCAGTCAATTCATTCTCTCTTACCTGTTGTGTCTGCCTTCCAAATGCTGTTTTTACTGAGATCTCCCTTTTTAGTAGAAGAAATAGCTATAACCCTTTGACTGCTATTTCTAAATTCGGTATGTGGTAAGGCAACTCGTTGCTAACCCTTATTGCTTAGTATTACTTAAATTTTCCTCGAATGAGGCTTTTACATGCCGAAGACTACTTGGTGTAATTGATAATTTTTCCAAATTAATTAATTTCACCCTTCATTATTACGGATAACCATATTTTATCTCAGTAGATGACCGCAGCATCTTGTTTTGGCTACACGCGGGTGGGAAGGGGCTGTTGACACAATCGTTTCATTCACAAATTGAATTCGGTGATACCAGTTGCGGATTCTAGCTCGCTCTGATACTGAGTTGAGTTGGTGCCTTCTGGTATCTCAAAATTCAATATATAATCAGTTATGATTATAGTATTCTACGCTGAAGAGAAAAGAAGTTTCGGTAAGATAGAATTATTTAATATTTAATATTTAATTCTTATGCTTTCCTAAAAACTTGATTTCGAAACGTACGTCGTGGATAACTAAAAAAATGTATGATAGATTGCAGTCAATTCATTCTCTCTTACCTGTTTGTGTCTGCCTTCCAAATGCTGTTTTTACTGAGATCTCCCTTTTTAGTAGAAGAAATAGCTATAACCCTTTGACTGCTATTTCTAAATTCGGTATGTGGTAAGGCAACTCGTTGCTAAACCCTTATTGCTTAGTATATATATATATATATATATATATATATATATATACATATGTATAAGTGCATAGCCCGCTTTTTGCATTTGACTGTAGTCACTGTTACATCAATATTCTTCCCTGTGATCGTGAAAGCTTTGTATTTCTGTCGTAAGGCTTCATTTCCACACACGCCAGCTGAATTCAATTCGTCCCCAGTCGAAAGACACCTGTTGTTGTTATTATTATTATTATTATTATTATTTTTTTTTTTTTCTTCTTTCAAATTTGCTTCCATTTCTTGCCGAGTGTCTTCCCCACTCCTAGGGCAAAGAAACTCATATTATTATTATTATTATTATTATTATTATTATTATTATTATTATTATTATTGTATTTATATTCGTGTAACATCGTCTGTTTTTCTGTCCTTGTTTTCGTATACATTCGATGCTTTTCTTCTAAGGAGTCTAATGCACTTAGCTTAGTTTTTCCTTGGGGCTGGCCAGATTGGAGCAATCTCAGGATTAATCAGCCGAAATTGCGCGGATGATCTGGTTCTTGACTGAGGATAAAAAGTTTCGAATGACCCGTCCTTGTGTTTTCTTTTGTATCGTCTATCTGGATGTTTTGTTGTCCCTTTTTGTATCACCTAGTTGCCCGGATGGTTTGCATTCTTATTCCATTTTGTATTTATATATATATATATATACACATATACATACATGTATACAAGCGCACCCCCCCACACACACTTCAGCAGTGTAACTACATACATACTGTTCGTGAATTTTATCCTTCTTTCGACTTTTCCCTTATTCTTTTGCGTCGAAGAGCTATGCTCGAAATGTCAAAACTCTCCTTTTTTACTGAGTTTCAAACTAATAAATTCCATGTGTACGTCCTCTTGTTGTTTGTTATTGTTATTTTTAATGTATATTTATTTAATTTGTCTATATATATTTAAATATTTATCTTTTATTTTTTTGCTCCAGTCATTAGACTGCGCTCATGCTGGGGGCATCGCATTGAAGAATTTTAGTCGAATGAGCTTATTTAAGCACTTTTTTTGTAAAGCTTGGTATTTCTTCTATCGATCACTCCTGCCAAGCCGACAATTTACGGGGACGTAAACACCCCAAAACCGGGTGTCAAGCGATGGTGGGGAAACAAACAGAGACAGGAACACACACACACACACACACACACACACACACACACACACACACACACACACACACACACACACACACACATAATATATATATAATATATATATATATATATACGAGAGGCTTCCCTCGGCCTCCGCCCACCAGATCTAGTCACAAATCTTTGGCCGCCCAGAGGCTGTAGTAGAAGGCATTACGCAAACCGAGCCTTTACTGTCAGGTATCTCCACAAACTTGGTTATTACGGCAGAGCAACAAGAAGGAAGCCACTTCTTCGAGCAGCCAACATCAAGCGGAGAAAAGATTGGGCCAGTGAGATGGTGGAGAGGCGATTAACATTTTGGGACACTGTCATATTCTCGACCACTGTTATATACAAATTTGCTGTATTTCCTGACAGTGGTCGAGCGTGAGTCTGGAGACTGTGATGAAGGACTTGATGTGAAAAGGTTGCAGCCAGCAATGAAACACAATGAGTGCATCTAGGATTAATCTTTCTTAATAACGATTTTTGAAAACTCATGTTGAGTTGGAAACAATCATGTTCCTCAGTCCATTAGTCTTTTAGCAGAATGAAATGATAGTAAGAATTACCTGGTCTTCTTCATTTGCATTGGAACTGTCATAAGTGGTCATGAGAATAATAATGAAAGTCCCAATGCCTGATTTACAATTATTCAGTACCTAATCCTGGCAGATTGCACAGTTTATGTGGCATGTGTTGTAGGTATGTGAATCTTTTTTACTCTTGGTGAAAGTCTCTTAATCATCTTTCTAACTACTTAGTGGATTTTTGTAGTGAAATTTTTCCTGCAATTTAAGCCATGAAATACCTGAACTTTTGGGTAATTTTAAACTGTTGACGAGGTGTGTGTGTGTGTGTGTGTGTGTATGTGTGTGTGTGCGAATGATATATATGAAAGTGAAAGAGAGAGAGAGTTATAGATAGAGAGGTAGATTGATAGCTACATATATATATATATCTCTCTATATAAACGGCAGTTTGTCTGTGCGTGTTTCTGTGTGTCTGTTTGCTTGTACCCTCACCCTGACCACGGCTTTCAACCGATTCTGATGAAACTTGACACACACATAGCCCAATGTCATAATTCAAAACTAACGCAGCGAAAATTTTGAAAAGTTCCCCCAGTTCTGAAAAAAATCGATAAATTCGACATGGGGTCGAGAATCAGGAATACGAACCACAAACTGTGTAGGGGACGCAACTCTACCATTTTTAAATCTCAAAAAAAAATTTACCATCATTTTTTTCCATTTGTTTGCTATTTTTTGGCTATAACTCTCTAAAAATGCTTTATAGTTATTTCCCTTACAAACCTGAGCAACGCCGGGCGATACTGCTAGTATATATATATATATATATATATATATATATATATATATATATATATATATAAAATGAGATAGGGGTTGAAAATTCAACCCACCATGGGATAACATATATCCAATATACTGCTAGATAGGTACCCAACAAGGCTAATACATAGATGTTAAAATTGCCAAACAATCAGTTCATCTATTGTAGCCAAATATGTATAATAACTGTACTTATTAATATTAATATATACACTGATATATATTTTGTTTTATTTTGTTTTGTTTACCTTCCATTATTGTACCAATGAGTATTATATTATATATGTGTAGCATTATGAAGTTTATGCATAAGTTTTTATATTTTACATTTTTATATTTTTATATTTATATGTATATGGAAAAATAATTTTTTCACAATTATAACAAATTAAATTCTCTGAAGAGGCCGTGGGGCATCCTTGTTAATGCCTCATTTATACCTGCCTTTATGGCTTATAGGTTAAATGAGGTATCACTGCCCTTGCTGCCGAAACAGCTGTCAGATATGATTTAATTACATATTATATTTTATATTTTATACTTATATTTCCTTGTCTATTTACATTTACTGTATATTTTGTATAATGCCTTTACTGATATGTAATGGTGTAATAAAGTATTGATTGGGTATCATCTGATAGTTGATGTTTTATTGATTTAAGTATGTTTCTCCATTTTCTAATTTTGTAATATTTATATATATATATATATATATATATATATATATATTATATATATATATATATATATACGTGAATGCACTCACAAACACATATATACTTACACACACACACACATGCACACACACAACACACCGAAATTAATATCCGGAAGTGTTGCTTTTGTAGATTCAGAACTGGCCGCACTGCAGAAGTGCTCAGTGTATAGTGGCTCAATGTTGTGCCGCAATATTTTCCTTCAATTATATTTGAAAAAAATTCATGCTGCATCACGTGACATGAATTTCTAAAAATACAATTTAAGCCCTTGTGAAATGAATATTCTTAGAGTGTTTGAAAAAGCTGCTATTCATTATTCTGGGAAATATAATTAACAATTAATAAAATAATCTAACCAAAGTTTTCCATATTTTTCTAAGGGCTTAAATTTAAAATTAGCTTTTGTTTTTCAAAAAGTAAACCCACCACCTTGCGACGTACGTCAGTAAATTAAAAAAATTTTATCTCAAGTGAGCCAAATATTTTAAATTTGATCTCCAATGCACCCTGAACTTAAAAATATTGAGAGTTACAGACTTATAGTTCTGTTAAGTTTCTATTTATTTCTCACTAATGCATATTAGTATAAAAACATTGAAAGATTTACACGTTTTCTTGTATAAATAATTAAAGCTAGTTTCTTTCCATCGACTATTCATGTCGAGATTTCGAAGATTGATCGGTAGGTAATATATGCGGTGGAATTTCATACGATGCTGTTCTTGAAAAAGACCCACAGAGTCATTTTAAAAGTTGACAGGGAAAATGAATTAGTTTAATAAGTAAAAACGTATCAATATCTAGTCTTCTATACGCCATACGGCAAAAAAATATATGTATTTGACTATACGTTTAAAGATACATTCATACACATAGTAACTCGCAGTTTAAAGTGCTTTCATATATACATATTCTAGACACATCCATCCATCTATGTAGCAATACCTAGCACACAAACATTCACCCAATATAGTCGCAATACTTGGTCCGTCTGTTAACTCGTAGAGGACACCCTTCTACCCTTACCCCTGCTCATCAGATTGATCGTCCTAACCCCTGCTCGCAAGACTGATCGTCCTTACCCTTGCTCGCTAGATTGATTGCACCTCTACCATCTCTTCTCACTCATATCCGTCTCTCAACCACATCCACTCTCTCCTCCTTTTCCATCTCTTTACCCTAACCTTTCGTCGGAAAATCCTACAGGCCTTCCGACTTCTCTAATCCGATCCTACCACTATCCCTGCTTCCTACAATCCCTCTTCCCTCCTCCAAAAGCACCAGAAACTTACGCGACCTACCGGTCCGTAACTATCTCTCCTCCCCTTCTCTACCCATCCTGGATCCTGCCCTTGCTCTTGACACCAGTGTCACACCCGGGGTCAAGTTACTGCCGGAGCCTTTCTGTGTGTACCCCTGAACGGAACACCAGTCTATCACACGGTTTACTGGCATCTGATGCTAGAACTTAATTTCAGCTACGTACACTGAAACTTGTGCAATAACGTGCTATTGTCAACGACATAACCTTCCAATATTCCAACCTACCAACTTGCGACCATGCGCTCAACATTGTAAACAGTAGGACACGCTTCATCACATCACAAACATATATTTGTTTTTATAGTGATACATGTTTATACAAATATAAAGAAATTTTGCACACTGTTTATACACATATGCAGTAAGGTTGCACACACAAACACATACATTAATCTGTCACTTATATTTGAAGTATATTATATTTACTAAAATAAGCGCCGAGTTGGAAGGTGGCGAAATCATTAGCCCATCGGATAAATTGCTTACCGGTATTTTTTCCAGCTATGCGTTCTAAGTTCCAATTCTGCCGATATGAGGTTTGCCTTTTATCCTTTCGGGGTCGATAACATAAGGAACATTTGAGCAGTAAGGTTGATGTAATCGACTAGCTCCTTACCCCCATATTTCAGGTATTGTTCCTATATTCGAAATGATTATTACATCTATTAAAGAACCAGGCGTTAATATATATTAGTAAAATTACAAAATTAATTATTTAGTATAGATATAATCAAGTTATAATACAAAATATTTATGGTTAGATGTGCTTTAATTTAAAATATATAATTAGAATGGTACCCATAATGATATTGATCATCTGGGTACAAATATACTTTATAATTTAAGCAACTTCTATGTATCCTATGCACACTATACGTAATAATCTCTGAATTATTGTTTTGGCAGGCTATCGAGTTTTGTCCCCAACCCAAATGTCAATTGCCTCAGCTTTTTGTTTCCAGTATAACTTTTTACCTTAACTAAATTACTCCATTTCAGTTCCTATAAGGGAGGTTGTGTAGTTAAGCTTCTAAAAGCACAGTTTAAGCACTTAGAATTTTTCGAGGTTCCCTAAGATAATGATTATTTTAAGCAATCTGATTTTCGATTCATTAGTGGCTAAACAGAGGTCTACTTTATAAGATGCTGTTTTATTAAAAGTTTCTAGAGTTTTTCTTTAGCTAAGCCTTTCCAGTTAGAAAACATTTACAAGGTTTTAATACAATTACCGTTATCAACAGGAAGTTGATTTAATTTATCGGAGTCACAAGAAGGTTATTTTTATGCAATATTCTTTTAAATAGATTTGCATAGTGTTTTAGTGTATGAAATTATTGCGGTATTTATCGTTAGAACTAAAAAGCTTGTTAAGCTTATGAAGTCTTTTACTAAACGGGGTGTGGGTATTGACTCCTGAATTCTGAAAATTATACTAACTTATCTTTCGGCACATATTTTTATTAATCCTACAGCTTTCAGGAAGTGAAAGAATACAGAATACAGTGAAAGAATACAGAATCCGTATATATGTACATAGATTAGGTTATGTATATATATATATATATATATTATATATATATATATATATATATATGTGTGTGTGTGTGTGTGTGTGTTGTGTGTGTGTGTGTACGTATGTGTCTCCGTAGGCTTTCTACTTATCGATATGCGTACATGCGAGTTTTAAAAAATGGTATATATTGGTCAAGTGAAAATACATGTTCTGGTGGTTAGAGTGTTGAGCATATAATCCCAAAGGTTTCAGGTTTTCTTCTCGAAACAGGTGAGGTATTGTATCATTAAGCATGACACTTCATTCCATGTGTCCTTGTCCCCTCAGGTGCAATGGATGAAGAGTAACCTATCGATGGACTGGTGTTCAGTTTACGGATGAGTTCAAATACACGGTAAATAAATCTGTATACTCTCATATTCAGTATATCTTGTCTATTTTCTCTCCCTGTTTATTTCTGTGTTCCTTTCTGTCGAAGAGCGTAGGCTCGAAATGTAATAGACTTTCTCACTTCCCGAGCGTTAAACTAATACATCTGTTTGTTGTTTGCACACGCGCATTTTGTTTTTTTTTTGTAAATTCTCACTATATATATATATATCCGGTCACTTAAAAAATGTATCTTTTCCTAACTTGAGCTTCATTTTTCCTTTTGACCTGCCACACAGATCACACGCATTCTTGTCTGTCTCCTGTCCTATCTTTTCTCCTGTCAAAGCGTGTTCCTCTAGCGTTCGCCACCCCACCTCGTTATAGCTTAGCAGGGCTTATTGTTTGTTTTCACTGTCCTGTTTTTTGTTACCAACTTTGACCCTTCGCAAATCTCAAATTTTGTCTTGCTTTGCGGGAGTAGCTGTTTTCTAGAAGTCACATCTTGTCGTAACTGCTCGAAATGTGGAGTAGATAAACAGCCGACACTGATGAAAGGTCGTTCTTCGTGTTACTTGTCTTGTTTTCCATTTGTTTCTTGCGTTGTTCACCAAAGAGTTCGTATTCCATGTTTTCATATTTCGTATTTCATGTTGTTTACGTTTTATGACGTCCTGTACCCATATATGCATATGTAATTACATGTATATGTAAGTATGTACATATATGTATATATATATATGCATATATATATATATAATATATATATATATATGTGTGTGTGTGTGTGGTGTGTGTGTGTGTGTGTGTGTACGTATGTGTCTCCGTAGGCTTTCTACTTATCGATATGCGTACATGCGAGTTTTAAAAAATGGTATATATTGGTCAAGTGAAAATACATGTTCTGGTGGTTAGAGTGTTGAGCATATAATCCCAAAGGTTTCAGGTTTTCTTCTCGAAACAGGTGAGGTATTGTATCATTAAGCATGACACTTCATTCCATGTGTCCTTGTCCCCTCAGGTGCAATGGATGAAGAGTAACCTATCGATGGACTGGTGTTCAGTTTACGGATGAGTTCAAATACACGGTAAATAAATCTGTATACTCTCATATTCAGTATATCTTGTCTATTTTCTCTCCCTGTTTATTTCTGTGTTCCTTTCTGTCGAAGAGCGTAGGCTCGAAATGTAATAGACTTCTCACTTCCCGAGCGTTAAACTAATACATCTGTTTGTTGTTTGCACACGCGCATTTTGTTTTTTTTTGTAAATTCTCACTATATATATATATATCCGGTCACTTAAAAAATGTATCTTTTCCTAACTTGAGCTTCATTTTTCCTTTTGACCTGCCACACAGATCACACGCATTCTTGTCTGTCTCCTGTCCTATCTTTTCTCCTGTCAAAGCGTGTTCCTCTAGCGTTCGCCACCCCACCTCGTTATAGCTTAGCAGGGCTTATTGTTTGTTTTCACTGTCCTGTTTTTTGTTACCAACTTTGACCCTTCGCAAATCTCAAATTTTGTCTTGCTTTGCGGGAGAGTAGCTGTTTTCTAGAAGTCACATCTTGTCGTAACTGCTCGAAATGTGGAGTAGATAAACAGCCGACACTGATGAAAGGTCGTTCTTCGTGTTACTTGTCTTGTTTTCCATTTGTTTCTTGCGTTGTTCACCAAAGAGTTCGTATTCCATGTTTTCATATTTCGTATTTCATGTTGTTTACGTTTTATGACGTCCTGTACCCATATATGCATATGTAATTACATGTATATGTAAGTATGTACATATATGTATATATATATATGCATATATATATATTATATATATATATATATAATATATATATACCTATATTTATATCTATATATTTATCTATCTATCTATCTATCTATCTATCTATATCTATCTATCTATCTATCTATCTATCTATCTATCTATCTATCTGCGTGTGTCTTTGTGCCTGTATTTGTCCCCCACCACCGCATGACAACAGGTCTTGGCGTGTTTACGTCCCTGTAACATAACGGTTCGGCAAGGAGAAACATAGAATAAATAGAAGGCTTAACAAAAATTAGTACTGGCAATGATTCATGTAGCTAAAAACTCTTCAAAACGGCACTCCAGCATGGCCGAAGTTTAATGAGTGAAACAAATAAAATATAAAAGATAAAAGATAATTATGACTTTTTTTTAGATAATTTATCAATTAGGTTAATGACTCCGTATGCTATATATATATGTAGGGAAATAGAGACCATTATTCAAATTCAGAGCAGCATCGTATAGCTGCTAACTTCTGTGGTGATAGATAAGCCTAATCTATTGAAAAAGTGATGCGTTTCTTTCTAATCCTATGACTAGTACATGGTATACAATTATTGTGTATAAGTAATCCATCGTCTACATATAAATCTGTCTGAATCAATGGAAAATGTTTCGCTTAATTTATAGAGTATATATATAACGCAATTAGATCAATAACTGTAGCCGAGACACTCGCTTCCATTCTCATTTCACAAGACGATCTAGATTAGTTTCTTATCCCTAGTGACCGGCCGAATACCTGTTTTTCTAGTTTGCAATCTAACTCCAATTTCAAAATCTTTTTTTGGCTATAGTTCTAATATGATTTTCTCTAATAGACTTCGAGTAATAGCAGTATAGTGATTATTTATGTAAAACTGGAGATATTTAGCAGTGTTAGACTTATTATCTATATTGCGAAACCTATCTATCACAGCTAGAGTGTTAATCCATGAATTAAAACGACACTTTGCTCTTTTTTTAAACACAACATTGTATGAAATTACACCGCATAAAATACCAATCAATCTTCGAAGCCTTGGCATAAACACTCTTCGGAGTGAAATTACATTCACTTCTGTATGCATGCATGTATGTATGTAGGTATATGTATATACTTATACATCTATCTGTATATAAATGTACGCATATATATATATGTGTGTGTATCTTTATATATATATATATATATATATATATATATATATATATATATATATATATATATATATATTATATATATATATATATATATATATATATATATATATATGTATGTATGTATGTATGTATATACACACACATATATATTCATATACATAAATACAAACATAAATGTACGCACACATATACGTTGGGGAAGAATGTAAGTGTGTGAACAAAAAGGATAGAATTGAATGCCAGAAAGAAGGTGGGAGAAGATTTTGAATCAGGTTAAAGAAAAGAGATAGAATAGAGGAAAAAGTAATAAATGGAATTATTTTTGATGGTGTAAGGAAGAAGAGAGGTGATGTAAGTTTTGAGAATTTGCTAAAGAAAATAGAAAACTTTGAATGAGATATAAATCGATAGCTCGAAATACAAGGTATCAGGAAAATCGTGTGGATATGAAATATAAAGTAAATTTCAAAGCTAAAAATAACAATGATGATTGAAAAAATTAGTAAGAATACTTATGAATTATAACCGAGAAAATTAACTTTCATTTAAGGTAACATTTGTACAATCCTCTTGTCATTGGTATTTAGCACTACGTCAGCCATGGTTGAAGATGACCTGTGATCAAATGCTTTCCAGCCATGAAAATCCAATCATTTTTGTCAGATATGGTGTTTCTCGGATTCTATTGTGTCGTCCTTAATTTTTTAAAAGAAATTTATGAGTCGAGGGAAATTTTGGCTCCTATCATTAGCAATGCAAGTGACAGCTGAGAGGCTCCCTCTGTTTAATAACTGATTATTAGCGCTAAATTTCATGGGACTATAATTTCTTCTTCCCGGGTATAAGGGAACTAGGACTACAATTACCCCAAAGTAGTGTTGAATGCTGGAGAATTTGACAGCCAGACTGAACGATAGCTGAGATACTTCTTCTCTGTCTAGTGTAAATCTTGAATTCACTCTGTGATATTTTCATAATGACTTCAGAAAGTACAGCTGATGGCTTTATCTTTTTTTGTTTATTTAGGTCAGAGTAATCCAAAACTTTTCTGGAGACGTCTAAAAGATTGCCAAACTATTAACTATGATACGATGATTAATATGTTTCTTTTTTCACATGACATACTTATCTGGCTATTCAAAAATTATCCCGGTATATTTTAAAACCCAACAAAGACACTAATTGTTTTTAACGTATTTGGTAATGTTCAGTTTTTCAATTTCTTAGGAATATTTTCCCACAAAAGCGTATACATACATCCACGCGTGAATGGATACATACACACATATATGCCACCGGGAACTCTCTTAACTCAAAAAGTATTGTCGCTTTGTTAGTGAACTCAAAGAAACATCATACACACATACATACATACATAATACATACATGCATATACATCACATTCATACATTTATGGAATCTGTAACAAATAACGTGTAACCAGGGAACATAAAACCAAGATAAAGAAAATTGGGACTTAGGATTGATTTATTTTCTGTACTAGTTTTAATGCCATCATTTGGGTTGCTCATTTGGCCGCCAGATGAGTTTCTGGCTTTTGATGTTAAAGCTCCAAAAAATTACTTTTCCATGTTAGAAATGTCCACATGAAAAATCATGTAGACCACCTTTGCTTAAAACAAAACGATACAGGCTTAATATCAATCCAATCACCCTTTGAATGTCGCATCATATTTCTTTTGCAAACATCTACGAACGACAAAATGACTGTCATGGATCAAGTTCGCATACGTGAGACTGATAACATCAAGAGTATTGAAAAGGAGCTTCTCAGGACTCACTCTGACTGATAACCTATGGTATACAACTAGAACATTTGCACAACTGTATTACAGCAGGTCATCAGGAGATGCATGCATACAACAAGTCATCAGAAGATGCATACGTACCAGCAGAAGAGTCTCATATGGTTGTATTCCCGGAAGGCTTAAAAATGGCAGTAACTTTGATGAAAGAAGTAGTCTATCCTGGACTAACAACCTACATATTAAATCTCATTTCGAAGAATATGTTATTGCCAAAATATCTAATGCACAAAAGGGATGGAAGTATGCTGTGGGTCAAAGTCTTGGGTAAGGTGGCTCATTCTTTTTGTTTTCATTGTTACAGTTCACTTAGCTGAAGATAAATACCAACGAAAGCTGATGGGATTAACCATGTGGTGATTGGTGTGTATTTCAGTGGGAGATTTTGTCCTCTCCTTAGCAAAAGGAAACCGGGTTTTCCTCTTGCCCAAAGAAATTGTATACTCGTGAAAAACTTCAGTTTAATATGACATGAAAACTAATCAACAGCTGATGCTTCCGATTAAATAAAGGTCTCAGAATAGCGTTTACAACCAAATTTACCCGGTCTAATGGTTAATCTGTAGGTAATAATACTTAGATTAATTACATTTAATAACTATGAGATGCAAAACCACATATTTAGGTTATGAAAAAAAACGATGATATCGACACTAAAAATATGAAGGTATATATCCGTTTCAAGCCTAGATAAAATGCAAAATATTGTTGGCTAGAAATATAGTGGTTTAATGAATTAGTAATTGACTAAAACATTATTGTGTCGATTACATAAAGAAGAAGAGAGGGTAAATCAGATTTGAACTCCGATCGTAAAGCGATAGTACTAAAAACGGTATTTTGATCGATTATGTAAATCCATAATAATAATAAAAGCAACAATCTTAAAAATCAATTTCTGTTTTTTTTTTTCTATTTGCTAAGAAGTTTTGTATAAATAACAACAAAATCACCAACGTCAACAAGAAAACTGCCAATGAGCCATGGTTGATTCCATGGTAAGTTTGTTCAGATTGAAAAACAACAAGGAAGTCAGTGTTCAGTTTACTCGATTCGTTTGTAAAGAAAAAAAAATATATATGAAAAGTAAAATTTTTGAATTAACTACAACAATAGAACGATCGACCGCAGGTTAATGTTTTGGTAAAAACACGAATTAATAGTCTTAAATAATTTACGGTTTGTTAAACATGTTCTGAATAAGTCTTGATTCTTTCGTGAAACAGATGAATACATACAGGAATTTCATTATGTACAAGGTTTCCTATAATGAAATAAGAAAAATATGATGTTGCATCTTTCATCACTTTTACCACTATTATTAAAATCATAATGGTTATGGAAATTGTTCAAATAGAATTTGAAGCTGAATTGTTGTAATCTTCTGTAACTTGAGGTTAACCCCCAATTTCTTTTTGTAGAAAGAAGAAGGTTTGTAGTTTTCCCAATGTTTTAGACAACAAAACAACCCCATTATATTTAATTGCAGTAATAATAATAAATGTAAAGAGTTAGCTCATTTCAGTGTTCGGACGACCAAGCAGAGAAATCGACTTAGAATGTTTCCAGAAATAGGTTTTCTCAAAGGAAGTCTATCATTCGACATTTCTAGCCATTAGTACGACAATCGCCGTGTAAATATATTGAAAAATAAACCCATATTTAAATAATACAAATTGTATGATTATTCCCGATTTTAAACACACCAGAAATTATATCTATAATAATATTTCGTTATTTATAAGCTATAAGAATATATTCATGCTTTGGTAGCATATGTACTACAATGCAGAGAAGCTATACCCCAGGATGTTTTATAGGACTATATTATCCAATTCAACTTTCATTAAAAAAAAAACAAAAGCATGGGAAGTGTTGGCCGTGAGGGTTTTATAGACTACTTTTAGTAGGTTGAGCAGTTGCATAGAGAATTCATCGTTCGATCGTTCACTGGTCATAACAAGGAACCTGTACATTTAATTTATAAGTGAACAATATATTTAACTACAAAATGCCTTACAGTAGAAAATACTTTACTACCGTGTAAATCACAGAAGCTCGTATTTATTAATATGTCACTAAAATCACAAAGAAGAAATAATCAAGTTACATTTATCCTCGTTCTGTATGTGTCTTATCGATTGGCAAAAAGGAGACAAAAGTAACCTCAGGTAATATCCTAAAGAGTTTTATGAGGGATACTGTATTGTACATTGTAATGTAAAGGTAGAACGTCAAAACTAAGAGATTGGGAATTTGTGGCCTGAAGATTAGTACTTAAGAAACATCCTGCTCTTGTAGCTTAGTCAGGAAGTAGGCTTGCTTTATGCATATGAACATATTTATTGTAACACTAATACAGAAAGCGTTCATGAAATACATGAAGAGAACAATTCAAGTGAAATTACGTGCAGGAAATCTTCGTCAGAAATTCAACGTTCAAGCTAGGTTTTACGCATTAATATATATTCTTGTTTCCGTGTTACAGGAGTGTTTCTTCATCTATCGCGCCAGGTTGAATATGTAACCGTAAAAAAACAGCTATGTGGTGAGAGTGAACTCTACCGAGTAACGGATCACTCTGAACCTTTCATAATCAAGTGAGCTGTATTTGTAGGCTCTATTCACAGAATGTTCTAGTCATGCCACCAGATTATCACGTGAACAAAGCCATTGCTTGGACTGGAATGGAATTTGCGCACATGACCAACTTGCGAGTACTATGTAGTAAAAATTGGGGCCGAAAGCAACTGTATAACAAGCTCATAGCTGATGTGTCTCAGTTCCAGCAGGAGCTTAATTTAAGCAACTTATCTACCTACAAATAGTAAATTCGATGGTTATTGACTCACATATAGGGTTGCTGCTGATTATTATAACCATGTTCTTGATGATGATAATGATGTTGATGAGGTTGCTTAGTTCCATGTCAGAGAAGGCGAAGACTGAAATGTTATTTCTAGCACATATGCTGTTAAACAAATGAGAAATTAGTGGTCAGTCACATCAAAGGTATTCCACTCATGAACACCAATATAATTTGTTTCCCGATATAGTGTATCTAGGGCTACATTATCCAATGTGCTGATGTTTTTTTAAGATATAAGACAGTAGTCGGCTTTTATTTGCAGGAGATTTAGCTGCTAGTTCACATAGATCTAAGGACTACGAAGCGGGTTTTCGTTAGCACTTCTACTACAATTCTGAGATATTAATGCGATATTCAATATGATGTGTTTGATCTTTATTAATATTACTTTTGGAAGTTTCAAGGATTAGAAATAAGCCACATACCTATTTCTCCGTGGCATTTTTAGGCAATGCAAGATAATTTACCAAGCAATAAGCATGTTAGAAAAAAAATGAATGAATAGCTGATCTCACCTCAGCTGATACCAAGAAAGAAAAAAGTAAGATAAAATTGCGGGAAAAAAACTCTCAACTGCCATAAAATATTGAACAATTCATTTAGTTTCGCTTTCTTCCAAATTGGATCTGAAAATATTTTCTTGTAAACTTGGGATCTGTTCTATTTTCACCACCAACAATGAACAATTCGCTAATTTCTAAAAATACTTTAATTTTATTGAAAAATTCTCCAATACATCCCATTCTCCAAGCCATACAAACACAGAGATAGGCAGAGTTGCGCATTCAGAGAGCTTTGTGCATTTCCTGTTGTTGCATAGCTTAATAATTACATTATGCAATAAATTCTGTGCTGTGTATCACATTTGATCAATAGAGCAGGAGACCAGTAACCCTATGGAAATATTATTTGGGACAATTCTATTTATGCAACTTCAATTCTAAGCCTATTGGATGCATGGAAAACCTTTCACTTTTAATTCTCTCTCCCACTCTCATTCATTCTTTCCTCTTCTCTATCATTTATTTCATACATACAAGCAGACAAATATATATATAACATCACTGTCCCTCACTCTTTCTCTCTGAATATGCATATATATATATATATATATATATTATATATATATATATATATATATATATATATATATTTATTGTGCGGCCAATAAAGAAATTTATCTATCTATCTATCTATCTATCTATCTATCTATCTATCTATCTATCTATCTAACACACTCTCTCTCCTTCTCCCTCTGTATATACATACATACATACATACATACATACATACATACATACATACATACATACATACATACATACATATATATATATATGTATATATACATATGCATTTTCTACTCAAATCTTATATACACACATACATATATGCATAAATACATACGCCGTAGTTGTGCGAGTGTATGCGTCTGAGATGGTGGTCTTGTCAGTGAGTATACACTCAATAGTGAAAAAGAGAGAGAAAGAGAAAGTGAGAGAGAGAGAGAGAGACAGAGAGAGACGTACAGCTAAAGAAAGAGATATAAAAATGTAAACACATTTTGAGACATGCAGACAATACATACAGAAATATACGTCTTATTCAGGCCCTTTCACCTGCTTTATATACACCACTCTTGTACATCAATGTTCAGCGTAACTTCGACGTGAGGTAAAGATTTTCTGGAAAATGTCATCCAGCAGTCAACTTTATGCATCCAGCAAATATTTGGAACGCGGAATTGAAAATCAGCAGGGAATTCTTTCAGTCGACTGGAAATGGTAACATTCCTATTCTACACCAATATGTTAGCTCACGTGTACAGACTATAGCATGCAGTTACACAGACGGACACACACACACATACACACGCACACTCATGTACACACACATACACACAAATATTCACACATGCATCTTCAAGTGCGTACACCATCTGTGTATATGTATATGTATGCACCGTTATGTATACAGCATGTATATATATATATATATACATATACATGCCGATCAGGTACTTACAAAACATCCATTTACACATACATATGTATATACATAGATCTATATAAAAACACAATCAGAAATACTTGCAAAGATGCACACACACACACACACACCATATATAAATAAATAAATATATATATATATATATATATATATATATCTATATATATATATATATATATATATATATATAATATATATATATATATAAATCCAGCGAGGGGCCCATACACTTCAGCACACGAGCTTACGTTGATATACACAGATATATTAATACATATGAGCAAGTACACATGCATAAGATGTGAGCACGCCCACCAACTCTAACCAAGATCCTAATTACAAATGAAAAATTATTCAAGGCGAGAGACGCATACTTATTGGCACAAATTCTTGCCAGTCGTATGCTTATATAATTACACACATATATTAACACACAAACTCACGAGTACGTTCATGCACGTATTTGTACACAGCACACAAATACACACGTATATATACACACTGTGTGCAGATAATTATTGATTGGGAAGCAAAGAGAGGAAATGTGATTTAAATAAATGTATTTCACACACACATACACACACACACACACATATATGTATGGAATGTGTAGGACATAAGAATTTCTAAACTTATTCACATAACTATACGCGTTCATATATATATATATATAATATATATATATATATATATATATATATATATATATATTTATGTATGTATGTATGTGTGTGTTTGCGTGTTTGTATGTATATATATATATATATATATATATACATGCCTATAATCATACACACACACACTCACATACAAGTTCATGTGTGTGTGTGTGTGTGTGTGTTTGGATGCATGTATGAAGATATGCATATGGAGAAATGTAGAAATGCAAGAGGAATATTCTGAACAAATCAATGATAAACCAAAGAATAATAGGAAGTGGGCGCTGTAAGAGACATATATGTGGATATGCATGGAGGGGAACATATTGAGAGAAAGATAGAGAGAATGAGAAAGAACGAAATGTCGCGTTGCGATGTATTGTATAGTGAGATTTAGCAAGAGAAGATACAGTGGGACTTAGCAAGAGAAAAAGAGGCGTAAGGGGAGAGAAACAGAGAAAGACTAAGTGAAACGCTGCGAAAAAATGAATGAGAGTGAAAAAGTCAGTTTCACTGTGATAGAATGAGATATATAAGTGTTTAGAGAGAAGGAAATAGTTAAAGTAGAAAGAAAAGTGATAAGAGATCAGAGAGAATCTGAGAGTGAAAGGCATATTGAGCTATATATATATATATATAGATAGATAGAGTGAGAGATAGAGAGATAGATAGAGAGAGAGAGAGAGAGAGAAAGAGGGAGAGAGTAAAGGAGAAAACGAAAGCGTGAAAAAAGATATAAATAGAGCAAAAGAGAATAATTTTTTCACAGCATCCAACAGCTTATAGAATATTAAAACCTGTTTATGCATTTGCATGCATTTTGGCCGGCGCTTTCCGCTTGAATGATTTCGTTTGTTACACTCCAGTGCATCAGGTATGCAGGAAAGGAATGCCATCTGTTGAAGAATCTGTTTGAGGAAGGAGGTGTTCAATCTCTTAGTTTCCCTGATGTCAACGCATTTACATGTGTACTTATGTGGTACTTCTGAAACTTAGTGTGCATAAATGTGTGAGCGTACTTATCTGTGTAACTCGCTGAGTGTCTCTGTGTGTATGTGTATCTGTTAGCTTCTTTGCATAATTTTGCTGCACATACATATTACACAAACACTCATATACGTTTATATATATATATATATATATATATATATATATATATTATATATATATATGTAGTATGTGTTAAGATATATGTATGTGCGCAACACACACTTACGTATATATGCTTGGAAAACCTGCTTATGAATATGCATTGCGGCCGAAATATGCATATGAATGAGTGCTAAAAAAATTCTGTGTTTCGCTCTCTCCCCGTCTAAATCTGCTTTCTTTATCACTAACTGTCTACTAATCACTATTCTTGTTTCTTATCCACTCTTATAACCCTTACCTCTTATTCTTATTTCTCTGGCTACCCCATTTTCTAAATATCTACATGCCACTATCCACTATTCACACACGCACTAATACACATTCGAGCAGAAACACACGCACACATATACACATACACGATCATATATCTAGCATCAAATCATCATCCAGTCCATCCGATTCCAGGAGCAGCCACCAATGTTTCTATAATTATCTGATCACTGGAATATACGTCGACGTGTTTTAGAGTCTTGTAGGAGACAGTCACTATAATCTCTCCAGTAAAATCAGTTCTGAAGGCTACATATCCTACCTGTTACTGACATATAAATCTACGATTACTATCCTACAGGTCATCCTCACCTCCTATATTTCCCAAACACACACACACACGCACACACGCACACACACACACACACGCACACACGCACACACACACACACACTCTCTCTCTCACACACACACACTAATATATGTCTAAATACTCAGCTCTCTTAGAGCGCCATTCCAACACATTTACCAACATGCAAATTTCTAAATTTCAAAGTTTCAACTAAAAGCCATTGTAATCAGCACAGCCGACGAGAAATACGATGCAGTCGCTCGAATTGCGACAAATAGCAGCCGCTATATTCCACTCAAATCACACGTCAGTGGAAAGATACATTAGAAAATGTTGTCCATGATAGACATTGTTAGAAAGAAATGAGTCATGTTCTTACTTTGTTGCCTTTGATTTGAAACTCAGTAATTTTCGAATCCTATTGTTGTTATATTGAAAATTCTTGTCGCAAAAATTTCTACTTCCTCGTATTTTTGGAAATGTATTTCTATGTCAAAAGTACTTTCGGTTAGTGTAGACACAACTATGGTTGTTTATCAGTGTAATATTGAGTCGCTATTATTATAAAAATAATTTAATATAATAACATCTACAGTTTTGATATCTATTCAGTTGTTTGTTTTATGTGTCAATCGAATGCACCAGTCATTGTCCATTCTAACCTTTCATTTCAGTCTTGTGTGTTGCATTTTGTAAAGCCCACTGATTAATAAGTATATGTAAGTCTGTCTGCTCTAATTTTATCATTTATCAAGACATTACTACTTTTCCATCATTTACCTCTCCTCAACGTTGACTGACTCATTTTTCTAAAGCGAGCAGTTCATCAATTCCTCTAGTTCGTCTGTGCACTGCATATAAACGTGTTTCCAGTTATTTATCAGCAGCAGCGTAAAACTTGATGTCCAACTATAAAATTTCTATTCAAGTTCAGCATGTTTTAAAGCGATGGCTAAAGGTCTTAACGTGAATCACAATGAGAGCGGAGAATCGGACTCCCTTTGGAACATTCTCTTTGTAAATGAGAGGTATTCATTTTTAGTATTCCATCTTTAGTATGTTTCTTCAGAATTGTTTGCCATTTATTAATGACACATTTGATGTATTTGCATATTATTTGTGCTACTTTATTCATGGTTAATATTTCCAGTATTCACGATGGGGAATCACTGTCAAAATCATTTTGGTAATCAATCCACACCCTGGTCAGATAATTTTTTCCTCATACGATCGCCAGTTATGGCTTTATTGATCAGTAATTGATCTTAACAACCATATGAAACTCTGTAACATCTTTTATATTCTTCTTGAAAAGAGGTTTTTCGTTTTTCAGGTAATCATTTATCATTTGTAATATTGCAGATAAAGCTATCGGAAAGCACGTGATATTTCTGTAGCATTATAGTTTACTACATTTTTAGCCTTCGGTTTTAAGATGCATTTTCCATCAGTGCTTTATTCCTATGTTGTTTATGGCTCATTCTGTAAGGCAGGTCATTAAATATTTTTGCCACTGTTTTATATTTTGTTGTCTTTGCTGCCCATACTTTCCCCTCAATCCTTGTAATACTCTTCCGATTGGCACTGCAATTGTTTTTAGTTTGTTTTTTACGTAGTTCTTGATAAACTAGGTTTTTTTTCTTCTCATTTTGCTTTGGAATAGAACTATTTTGTTCAAAGTATCATTGTCGATTTTCATAACGACCAATTACTTGCAAATTTACAAGGACCTATGATTTTAGAAGCCCTTTGATTTTGAGAGCTTGTTTTTTCGTTGTGTGATAATTTCTGTAGAATTTATCTATCTCTATCTATTCATGTCTTTCTGTTGTTAGTTTTTATTAAGGATTGAGATATAATGACTTTAGGTTTCTATTCGTTTTTGACATTGTTTGCTTGGGTGTCGATATTCACATATAGCTAAACCTGAAGAAATACCCTCAAGCACTCATAAATTCGGTGATTGCTGAACGCAATATTTGCTGCATCTTTGTGATATTGATGTGTGCTTCTGATTTCATTAAGTATAGGATCACAAGTTTGGGGGCTTTTTTTGTAATGTTGCTATATCTTAAGTTTCGTCTTTTATTTTTCGTTGATCTACATGAAGTAATTCTTGTGATTTTAATCGTTATATAATTTCTACTCTGCATTATTGTTAATTTTGTTGTGTTCTAATGTCTATTGTAGTTGATTTGCATGTGTTAGTTCTATCGTTGCGATTAACGATGATTTTAACTTTAATATGTTTATTCCACTTGTTTAATTTTCTTCTGATTTCGTTGTTGGTATTTTCATTAAGCAATTGTTTTTGATTGAACTGTTTTTATATCTAGTATGTTTTGGATTTTCACAATGGATATACCTGAATTAGTGAATTAGAAAGTGTATTAAACATTTTTGGCTATTTGTTTTGCAGGCATCATATGTATAAGTTACAGAAGTTTTTTTTAATTGGTAGAATGTAGCTAATAGTTATGTAGCAAATAGTTATACATATAGTATAGATAAATACTTATGGTGTGTTCATTTATGTAAATTGTAGCTTTCCTGCTATATTTCTGGACTGGGGTGAGTGAAGTCTATGTATATTGTCATGGCTTATCTCGTTTATTGAATTATTTCTTGAAGATGATGCAGAATTTTCTGGACTCTATTTTTCACGCCTGTGATCCAACAAAAGCGGAGTGTGCATTCCTCTTTAATATTTTATTGACACCTAAAATCTCACTCGGATTTTATTACGATTTACCGACACAGACACTAAGTACTTTTCTAAGATTCTAGAGTTTAATAATTCATTTACATAGATTGTTATTTCTGTATGGTGGGGAATGAAACTTCCTTGTGATGATATGATTTGTGCTTTGCTGGTTAAATGCATTGGCTAATCGGCGATTAATGCGAACAGATGTAATATATTTCTATTATTATGCAAAAAGCAATAACATTTCAGTAATATATCAATGCAATAGTTACACAAGTATCAATTAGAATTCATTTTCGAAATTCTATGGTTTTGTTTAATTGGTGTTCATGGATGTTCGGTATGCACAGTTATACTTTTGTTTTGCTACTATCCACTGAATGAAAGTACTTCACGTAATATGTGTGTTCTATTAAACAGTACTGAAATCGTCATACTGCATACATTTATGTCTTGGTGCCTTAGTAACGCATTGTCTGCTTCTACTTGTTTCCATGGATCTAAAATAGACGTACGTTTTTACTACCACTTTTCTATAATTAATTCAAAATGGTAACATAAAGTCATATACACGAAAGACTTCAACTCTATCATACCTGTAGATTTGATAGGTGATTATAGAGATTCTTTCAATAAGTTGTGCCATTTTATTTAGGATAATATCGTCTGTTAGGACTAATAATTCGATTAAAAGGTGCTACTATACGTGGCTTAACTTGACAAAACTATTCGGTTGATTATTGTTCATTCCACCTCTCTCTCTCTCTCTCTCTCTCTCTCTCTGTAGAATAGCCCCAGCACTGTCATGCATAGAGACCTACACTTTCTTACAACGAACAGAACAGCTCAGACAAAGTAGTTACTGGTTTCACCAACACTTCGACATAGTCTGAAATGAATGTAATCAATTCAATAAAAATCTTTTGATGGGGAAAAATTCATTCTAGTGTTAAAATCAAGAATCCTTCTACTTCCGCTTATCTGTCTTGTACTTTAAGTGCAGCTATTCGTCCTTGATACTTTTCTCAGAGTTCAGCCGTATATATGAAACAGTCTTCTTGCCTCTTTCCTTCATTTAAGTCAATCTAGACATCGAGTAGCCTTCGTAATATTTTAACCGTTCCCAATAAGCAAACTCTTTGTTGCAGTGGCTTTATTTCACAATTTACTTGTATCTTCTTCATCCAGTTTGCAAGTTCTTAACTATCCCTAATTCTCCTTCGAGTACGATAGTTATCCGAAAGATTTCATACTCGTTATCAATTGTCAACATTTGTACTTCTTTACCTTCTGTTCCTGTGTTGAATGCACCTAATATGTGAATAAGGAGATATTTATAACGAATTTTATCAACAGCTGTGATATTCGGTTGTTGTGATTTGAGCTTTTATGTTTGTAGGAGAAAATTCTGAAATATTCGGCGTCACTCTGGTTCGAATATTCTCTCAGGATTGTTTGCCGAAGTGGTTCGAAAAATGGAGTAGATCCTGATAGAACTGAGAAACAACAAAATGTATGATTACGTCAATGTCTGCTTCTACTTGTTTCCATGGAGAGAAACATGTTTGAAGTAAAGGTTGCTGGTAAGTATACTAGCATGACATACTTAGCAATGCAAGTCTGTTCTATAATTCGATCTCTGTAACAAAATGCAATAAAAGGTTTACCTGAAGTACCATTGCGATTAGGCATTCACATGCACCTGAAAACATCTAATATTGAGTTCCAAATAACTGCAATGGTGAAACGCATATATGAATAATTGATTTATACTTGTGTTTGTCTTAACATCCACTACACTATTATTATTATTATTATTATTATTATTATTGTTGTTGTTGTTGTTGTTGTTGTTGTTTTTGTTGTTGTTGTTGTTATTGTTGCTATTCTTTTGTTGGTCGCTCCTGTCGACTTCGAGAGAGTTAAAGAAAGAAAGAAAGAAAGAGAGAGAGAGAACAGTTTTTGAAAACAAAAGAATAAAAGAATCAGTATCTATTTGCGATTCATGCGTGAATGTAATTTGAGTCCCGGGATGGATTTTGCTATGTAGGCGCAATGGGGATATCGGTGATTTTGATTTTGCCTGGGATTGGGCAAATGTGTCCGTTGATTGCAGTATATAACTCTTTTCTTGCTCTTTTACCTCGTATTAAATTGTTTTGATGCATCATGACATATTTTATGCCATGTAGATCGATCTAGGCAATAACTTTCCAAAGACGTCAAGTTCAGATGTAACGATTTTAGTGATTGCTTCACCTTACCTTTATACCCAAGGACAGGTCTTCCTTTACCGTGATATCCCTCCACTCATTGGCCATAATTATAACAACGATCAAACTTACTATAGGCACAAGGCCTGAAATTTGGCTGGAGGGGACTAGTCGATTACGTCGAACCAGGTGTTTGATTAGTAGGACTTCGAAGTGGGATAGGCAAAATCGATCAAGGTGGAATTTGAACTCCAAGACGGACAAAATGTCGCTGTTTCATAAGAATAATACTGCTTTCTACTATCGGAACAGGGCCTGAAATTTGGGGGAGGGGGATAATCGATTACATTGAGTATCCCCCTGGTGCTTAATTTATCGATCCCGAGAGGATGAAAGCAAAGTCGACCTCGGCATTCGATTGACACATAAAACAAACAACGTTACGACAGGCAAAATATCTCTAAGCATTTCGTCCAGCATGCTAACGTTTCTGCCAGCTTGCCACCTTATGACAATAATACTAATGAAAAGAAAGTTGACCGCTGCAGTCCATTTGCCATTTGTCCTTTCGGAATCGATTTTATTATGTACAGGGTTCGAAAGTATGGACTAAATCTGATTCTCAAAATCACTGTCTAAAATAGGGAGCCACCATCATCATCATCATCATCATCATCATCATCATCATCATCGTTATCATCGTCGTTACGTCATCGGTGACGTTGTTGTAAATATTTCGTTTGAATGTTTAGTAAATAATGAGGGAAGATTTAAAGAATCACGCACACAAATTATTATGATGATAGAAATAATACACCACCCAATTTCACAGAAAAACACATTTAACGTTGTGTTTTCTCTTAGGACGCAACTCTGTTGCAAGCATTTTAACACTGCCTACAGACTGAAGAAAATTTGAACCTTTAATGCTTCGCTTTGCACTGTATTAACCCTTAAGTCATAATTCTTTGCTTCATTACTAACCACCAGTCTAGCGGGGACCTTTCAAGAAAGGTCTTTCTTTCCGTTAAGCCGAAAAAATGATTTTTGAATTCCCTTCCTAACTTCCATTTTGTATTTAACACTTGTTTAAAAGTTATTCTACCAAACTATATCCCTTATTTCTTATTTTTACATTATCTTTACTTTCCTTAATCCTCTAATCTTTTGAAATCATCTTCGAATGTGTCAACATTTGGAATTAAAAACTTAAAGAATAAGTAAATTCTGATATATACATATATATATGTATATATACACACACACATATATATATATATATATATATATATATATGTATATATATAGGTACGTAAGTGTATACACAAACACACAGACACACACACACCCAAACACACGCACACATACACAATCATATGAGAAAAGATTAGTAAATTCTTTGTATTAGCTTAGATTATGCATACGCAAAAGATTTCATGTTAATATTTAAATTTTTCGCTCGAAGATTGTGTTTGTAAATGTTATATATATATATATATATGTGTGTGTGTGTGTGTGTGTGTGTGTGTGTGTGCGTGTAACATTCTACACACATATTTTTATGTACATGTATGTATATTTGCATATCAGTAATTATGTATACGTATAAAAATATACGTATGTATGTATGTACATGCATGTATGTGTGTATATATATATATATTATATATATATATATATATATATACTTATACATACACATATACATATATAAATATAGGAGAGTGAAAGAGAAGAAAGAGAGAGAAAAAGAAAGAGACAAAGAGGGAGAGAGAAAATTAAAGAGAGAGAGAGAGAGAGAGAGAGAGAGCTAAACGGTTCTACGCAATCAGATTTTTGAAACGCATTAACTTTTGACTGTCATATCTTTACTTATATTTTCAACATCGTTAGAATCCTAAGTCGTTAAAGATTTTCACGACTACAAAATTATGATTCTATAAAAGCCTGGAAGAAATATTGGTTAAGATAGTGTAACCTTATGAAATGTAAAGTTATGGCAGTAAGAAATAAAATAAATGAATCACAAGTTAATATATACGATTTGCATAAGAAATACATTTGGAACACATTTAGGAAACAAAATATGTAAGTATCACTCTCCATTGCAAATAACGCTCGAAGCAACACACCAACTGTATTGCTAAGACGGCGAAGTTAGATATATCCTACTGAGTTATCTCAGTTGGTGTTCAGAATCCGCCAAATTACACTTCTATAAACATATATGTGGCCACAGGGTAAATACACCTCAGCTGTGTGGGCTCTAGTTAGAAACAGAAACTTTTGTCGAGTTAGAGAGTAAAATAAAAAAAATAAAAATCTTGTGTATATAAAGCAGACCTAAACATAACGCTGTCTTGAATGGCAACCTGCAGTAAATTGACAGAAAAATACAGAAATGCATTCAGCGTAGCAATTCATCAAATGTTGACTTTCACACTCACCTTCGCCCCCACCACCACACGCAAACACCATCACCATCTTCTACAAGGTAGGCACCAGTGATGTATTGGAATCAATTTGATAAATTTTATACTCTTCTCCTGAATATTTGGGACCTTTGCATATACAAGAAGCTACTGCATGGTCTTATTTTAAGAAACTAATAAAAACTGGGTTTGAACATATGTAAAATGTTTCTATTTTATTTCATACCGAAAATAATTCTTTCTGCTTGAGGCACAAAACGTGAAACTTTGAAGGATGGTGGAATTAATCGATTATATATATCGCACTATTCAAAGCGTACTCATTTTATCGACTCCGAAAGGATGAAAGGCAAAGTCGACCTCGGCAGAATTTGCATTCAGATGTGTAAAGCTGCAAAAGATGCATCAAAGATTCTGCCAGCTCACCGCTTTTAACATAGTGGTTTGAAATTGTAGCACATGGCCAGCAATTTCGGGAGCAGGGATAAATCGACTACACCGACGTTGTGCTCAACTGGTACTTATTTCATCAACACCGAAAGAATTAAAGGGACCAACCCCGAAAGGATGAAGGGCAAAGGGCAAGGTATTTGAGTTCAGAACGTGTAGACAGACGAAAAGCTGCTTAGCATTTTGGTTAGGTAGTTAACGATTCCGCCAGCACACCGCCTTTTAAACAATAGTTTCAAATTTTGGCACCGGGCCAGCAGTCTTTGAAGGGAAGGAAGTCATCGACCACAGTAATGACTAGTACTTATTTCACCAATCCCAATCCTACCAGCTCACTACGTTTAAAAGAATAGTAACAGATTTTATACTTTTGTTACCAGTAATAGTAATCAAAGTAATATTCAGAGACACATGCATTACTTTATCAATAGCTGCGTTTGTAATATAGTGAACAGTTAAAAAACTGGGATTTCATATGCTGGCATTGTTTTATGATGATACATATCTAATGCGCCATTTTAGCTTACTGGAAACAGCATAGGATAAGTTACCACAAGATATGGCACTGTCATTGCTTCAAGCAGTGGTAGCAAGGCAAAACGGAATATTGTCTTTGCGTGCTGCGTTCAAATGATTCTGCGGCGATAGCCTGAAGAGTCACCCTTGCTATATCCGACTGTGATACTTTCCTAAGATAAATTACTTGAGATAGCTGTCGTCTATGCCCACTGCTACGGATCAATATAAAAGGACCTGCTACAGCAATATTATATACAAATTGCAAGAGAGACGGAATGTGGGAGGAGGATGTTCAATAGAGAGTGAGGGGAGAAAGAAAAGAAAGAGATGGGGGAGAGCGGTAGAAACTACACGAAGACAGAGGGGGAAATGAGGTGAGAAGGACAGTAGAAATTAACAAAAGAAAATGAGAGTAAAATAGAGAGAAAAAAATAATGCATGGACAGAGAGAAGTAGCAAAAGAGATAAATAGAGGGGGAAATAATTGGAAATTGAGAGAAAGTAAATGTAAAACTGTTTCGATGGAATATACCAAGAAAAGAAATGTGAAGGAAATATAGAGAATGAAGGATTGAAAGAAATTGAATGAGGGAAAGTCGGAGAAAAGAAGATTGGGTATGAAAGAGAGACAGCAAAACCAGTGGCAGAAAACGAGAGACAGAGAAAGAGCTACACAGACAAAGAGTGAAAGAGGGAGGGGAAGAGCAATAGAAGGAGAGATATTTGGTAGATGGAACATAACATGAAAGAAGTTAAACAGAAGAAAATAAGAGGGAAAAGAAAGAAGGAAAACGTGAAACAAGAGTGAGAGAGGAAGAGAGAAAGAGAGACAGATAAGATAAAGAGAGTGAATAGAAAATCGGACAAGTGAGAAGTAAAGATGAATGAAGAGCGAGATACAGATAAGAGAAAAGAGAAATATTCGAAGAGTCATGTCAAAGAAAATGGTATAAACACGAATGTAATTTAGTGTGAGATAGAGAGAAAAAGAATGTGAAACGAGTGATTAAGAAAAGAGAGGGAAAGTGAAAGAAGAAAGAGATTTATACATTGTAGGAAAGATAAGCAGGTTTATGGAATGCGTAATGGTAAAGGAGGGAAAAAAATTCAGCATATGATTGCAGCATGGTTTGCCTATTAGCACTTGCATAGCTGCACTTACTGGTCCATTCACTAGCATCGCCGTTCTTTTCTTCCGGTCGGAGAGGTTTTTATAGTGAGCTAGTGACACAGCTGTAGGTGTCTGCAAGTGACACATTCACTCAGAGAATAACTGAGTAATTACGACTACACTCCATCTAATGTCACACAGGTGTATAGGAGGGAGACACTCTTGACACAGTTCTCTCGATGAATAACATATGAACACACACGCACGCACACGCACGTACACACCAACATACAAGCTCACATACAAATGTAGTATAAATGTATATTTGTAGTCATGTATGTGTATATATAAATGTATATATATATATATATAATATATATATATATATATATTATATATATATATATATATATATATATATATACACGTGTGTGTGTTTCTGTCTGTCTCTCTCTCTGTGCGTGTGTGTGTATGAGTGTGTGTATACAGACCTAGGCGCTCCGCTTACACACGCACACGTACAAAGACCAAACGGAAAATATAAGCAAAAATAAAATCCAAGAAAACCTACATAATAATAACAGCAAATAGCATGAAGCTATTCTGGATAAGAAAGCAAGATAAAGAGAAGTATGATGGTAATGTTTTAGTAGAAAGACTCACTTCTATGTGCGTCTATTGATTAGAAATTTTGTAATTGATCCAAATATATTTTAGCTAATAGACCATGGGTTCTGGAGAAAAAATAGAATAAATGGAAATGAACTTCTTTCAATGTAGGGGTTAAACCACTTCAGCTTTCGGTTGGCAACGCTCTTTGCCTGGCATGAATGTGATTTCTTTTTCTTATTGTGGTCCCTTTTGTGGGATTTATATCAAGCTTTAGCCATTCAACAGTTGTTAGCTAAAATGTTCTGTTGCTGTTTTATATATTTTCTCTGTGACCCTGGAGACTACGATAAAGTGCTATAAGATGACGATGACGACGATGATGACGATGACGAGCTGACACGGATGATGAAGAGGATAACAAAGAATATGTATGTGTAGTACTGTGTTTTTTTTTTATTCTTTTTCTGCTCTTATCGATCGGAGCGCGTAGGATGGTTTCATTTTGCACCACTACGTCTCTCACATGTTCTACTATATTAACAGATATACAAACACACATACAAACACACATCGATGAACGCACGGGCGCACACACACATACACACATATGATGTATACATATATACTGCCATGCCTATATAACTACTAACAAATAAGTAGAGCCCTTTGATAGTATTGTAGAGCCAAGAAGTTTCAGGAACTGACTTTTACTCCCATGTCTCTGTGTGCTCGAAAACAGCTATGATCCAGTCGAAACCATCATGGTTATATTTTTACATATAATGAATCTAAGTCTATTCTTTTTTTTATTCTTTTACTTGTTTCAGTCATTTATCTGCGGCCGTGCAGGAGAACCACCTTGAAGGGGTTTAGTCAAGCAAATCGACACCAGGACTTGTTTTTAAAGCCTAGTACCTATTTTATCGGTCTGTTTACCCGAACTGCTAAATTATGGGGACGTAAAATCACCAACATCGGTTGTCAAGCGGTAATGGGGCACAAACACACACACATACTGTTCTGCCTACCAAATCCACTCACAAGGCTTTGGTTGGCTCAGACTATAGTATAAGGTACTTCCCCAAGGTGCCGCGTAGTGGGACTGAACCCGGAAACATATATTTGGGAAGCCAGTGACCAACCACACAACCACGACTCTATCAATTCTTACACAATTTCAGTGATGTGATTTGATGGAAATATGGCTGCTATACCTAGCTGATTAAATCCATGCAAAGGCTTTTTGGTTCTCTCGATTTCTGGCAGTTACAGTTACTTCATAAACGCATTTTTAGTTTTTAATGAATTGTCCCCACCGCCTTGATTATCCCACAGATCAAATGA
This sequence comes from Octopus sinensis, assembly GCF_006345805.1. Classification (NCBI taxonomy): domain Eukaryota; kingdom Metazoa; phylum Mollusca; class Cephalopoda; order Octopoda; family Octopodidae; genus Octopus; species Octopus sinensis. The sequence goes on from NC_043001.1 coordinate 56,887,917, forward strand.
TTCTGTTCTTATACAAACCCATTATCACTGACTACAGTATCCAGCCAGAGGCTCGTTGCGGGTGCATTCTACTTTGCACCTACGCCTAGGCAACGCTTTACACAACACTACAGCATTGAAAACGTCATAAAATGACCCATAACATTTTTTCACAAATTACAATCAAATCGGCTTTCCTTTGATTGATATTTTCAAATGCCGTAGCCATAGTAGAAATTTGCGCATCAGCAAATAAAACGCCAAATCACCCCCGCAGAGTGAGTGACGATAGAAGTCGGATTTTATAGCCAACATTATCTGACAGAAAACGGAGAAGCACAAATTTATTCACTGACACAGTCTTGAACTAATATAAAGCCATCAAAACAATACAAGACCACTGTTCCATGGACATCATTCGCTCGGGTACATTATATTTAGTGGCAATTTCCACTGCGTATACGAACCCGCGGCTGTCGAAATCTTATAAAAGAATCTATAACAGTTTTGCTGAATTACTATAAAACAGGCACAGTTCATTTGGAGAGGAAGTATAATTTCAAATTAAAATAAGTAAATCATGCAATATTTATAATTGCTTTGAGCTTCTTAGTTACGTCTCTTTACATTCTGAGTTCAAATCAAGACGTTGTCGATTTTGCCATTATTATTTACAAATCGATAAAAAAAAAATGTCAACCAAATACATGTATTGATATACATATTCTCAAATTTGAGGCCAATTTCCCATACTAGAAATAATTTAATATTTCCCCCGCTGGAAAGGTGCGGTCATATTATGGGGGTGGGTTTAGAGGATGCAAGTAGTGAAATAAAAGACTGATTTGTGATTTTAGCCAGAAAAAAATATTTCTGCTGCTATTCTCAGAGAAGCCATTTTACCACCATGTCTTAACACTTTAATTTATATTCATATTTGACAGTATTGGATTAATGCGGGAAAAAGTCCATCGTTGTTTTCTATTTGCCAGTCCTGACCAAATAGGGCTTGCTTCGTTTGGAATGAATAGCAATATCTCGTATTTTTATATATTCTATACCCCGATTACAAAACTGTTCAGTAATTTTGTTATCTGAAATGGCACAATCCAACCTGTTTTGAAAGATATGTGGCTGTTATTTCCAGCAAGTTAAGAAACCACATTGAGGCTTCATTAGTAGTTCGTGTTAGGAAGTATTGCTCAAAGATATTCGATTAATGCAAGTAGCATTAGGAATGAAGTACAACCCTTGCTCTGCATGATGAATTGATATGTATAATGAACAGGGAATCCGATTATAAAAGCGCAACTTCTCAAGGAATAAGGCAATTGCATAGATAAGCAGCCGAACGAAGCCGGCATAATCATGGAGTGAAACATTGTCAATAAATAGAAATTTATGGCTATAAAGAGGAACGGTTTGAGCGAATGGGTGTGTATTTCACCTTGAAATATTAAATACATATGATTGAATATAATGCAATTGATCAGGTTAATGTAGTTATTAGATGATGGTGAAGATAAAGTTGAGGATGAGGAAGAGAAAGGAGGAGAGATATGGCTACAACAGTTGGAGTAGCAATGATACTGAAATCAAATGATGTTAACATTATGTTTCTTGTGGTTGTTATGAGTTGTCAATATTTAGATATAAATTATCCCACTTCTAATCTATCTGGATGATATAGAAAGAAAATAGTGCAATTTACATTCTGATTGGTTGCGTATCCTAATCGTGCCGCGGTCTATCACTCTCGTTATTGGTGTATACAAATGCATATATATGTGTGTATGAATGTATATATATATATATATTATGTGTTTATGTAGATAGATACACGCACATATAGTATATATACATACATTCATACATACATATATATATGTACACATACATACTTACGTACACACACATGCGTGTACATTTATTTTATAATGTTTTTATGCCTGTATATGTGTGTGTTTGTGTATATATGTGTGTATATGTACAATATAAGTATATATATATGTGCATATACATACACATATATATATATATATACTTATATACACATTATATATACATATATACATATCTGTAAATACATACATATATATCAATATCTATAAAGCTGAAATGCGAAAAAGTTGTTTGTCTCATTTTGGGATGGGAACGATTTAAGGGGCGGTAGATGGGGTCGGACTGGCGCCAAAATTTACGGGGACATGTAAGAAGAGGCGAGGAAGCGACTAGACTAGGTTAGAAACCACTGTCTCAAAAGCTGTGGTTACTAGGGTAACAAAACCGAGACTTTGACAAGTCTTTGTCGTTTCTCACTTTCGGATATCAGCCTGTCTTCCTCGATCTCTCTCTTTCCTTTCTTCCCTCCACGTACTCTCTATAACGACGTTTGACACCTTCCACTCTCATTCCCTCTTCGCCTTCGCCGTATCTCTGTCACTCTTTCTCCCACCACCTCTCTCAGTGTACGTCTGTCTGTATCTATAGAGAGAAAGCGTTGACAGCCGTAAAAGTTTAAATATTCCCGCCACAGGTCTTTTAGAACGGTGAATTGTTAACGCCCACCACTCCCGCACAATCATAACAGGTATTATTACTCAGATATATTGTGTTAATTTATATGTATATGTGTGTATATAAATATATTTATAATGTGTATACATATATATATATGTTTATATATATAATCATCAGTATCTATAAAGCTGAAATGCGAAAACGTTGCTTAATTTCTTGGTTATTTGTCTCATTTTGGGATGGGAACGGTTTAAGGGGCGGTAGATTGTGTCAGATTGGCGCCAAAATTCACACTGGGGGTAAAATGGGGTGGGCAATGGGATAGACAGATTGCGGTGTTTGAGTAATGGTGGCTTTTCGTGTCGCTGCAGGGGCTAGAGGCGGTTATCTTTAATCAAATCTATAAAATGAAGAAGACAAACGTTGATACAAATTGGAAGACGTTTTGGGGCTCTACATTGGTTGCTTTGCTGTGAAAACGGGGATTTTATTGATTTTTGGAGATACTTGGGGGTCTAGATTGGACATCTTTTGCCATATTGCAATCAAATTTTCAACATGGTAAAGTGGAAGCGGATTTGTAATTTAAGCGCGGAAAATGGGTTCGAATTTTTGAAAATTAAGGCAAGACTTTTGAAGTTGAAAAAAATTTCTTATTGTTACGTATTTTTGCCTTTTATTTTTTATTGTTTACATTTTTCATTTTTTTCTGAAAGAAATTTATAGCTGCATGTAGCCCGTGTTTAGAGCTTTCATTTGCATGGTCAATCGTCAAAAAATTCCCCAAATAAGTACAAAATTTAACAAAGAATTTTGTTTTCCTTATTTTCAATCGCTCAAATAATTGCACGTACAGAAGGCAAGTGTGCTTTCCGTTGTCACTGCCTGATATCTATTATTGATCTTTCTAAATATTTTCTTTCTCTACTCACTCAAGATCTTTTGTTTTTTTATAGATGGGGGAGAGATAGATAAAGATAGAGTGTAAGAGAAAGCGAGGGAAAGTCCGAAAGAAAGGAAGAGTAAGAGAGTGGGAAAGTGAGAGAGAAAGGAGAGAGAAACAAAGAGGGAGAATGTAGCGATAAGAAACAGAAAGGAAGCAACAGAAAGTAACAACCATACCCTCACCCGCAGGTAGAGCGGGTCACCTTAAGCTAGTTTATATATATACACACATACATACACAAACACAGCCATAAAGGAATGAGGAGTTTATGAAATATATATACACGCATGTGTATGCGTTCGTTTGTGCTTTTGTAAGTGTATGCGTGTGTGTTTGCGTGCGTGCCTGTGTGTATGCGTTATTTACTGCCAAGTGATAGGTTATTTACCATTAACCTTGTTGATACTCACTATATCCTGATCGCTATACAAATACTAACCATGGAACAAGCATAACAGTTTATCTGCACCAGCAGCAACACGCCACTCCACACTACATCACACCACACTACACCACACTGCCCCATAGCACTCTACTCCACACCGGCACCTGACACCTTCCAAACAAATTCTTAACACAGACCATTAACAATGAATGTCATTGAAACTATGTAACTTACAAGAACACAGAAATACAATCTTTCTTCTCTCTTGAATCTGAATTAGATTTGAAGTATGTCTTGTAACTTTGGAACAAAAATGTGGCCATCACACTGGCTTTAGATTGGCGTGTTATTGCTTTTGACATCGGAAACCTCTTTTCCCTTTGCTGACTCTCGATTAGAAATGTCATTTCTTTCCTGAAGCTGAACATAGAATCAAAGTAAATTATAATTTTGTTGCAGTATTTTCTTTCAGTTTATATCCCAATTATCACAAATACCTATGACAACCAATGGCACTTAGTATAATGGTTACATGCTGGAGAGACAGTTTTTAGAAAATCTACAATTAGAAAATGTTTTAAATGAAAATTAAATCATTCTTACAAAGTTCAATGTATTCTATTTCCTACGTCGCACAATACTGTTTAATAGAATTTTATATTATGGATACCTGGCTGTAAGCAAAAGTAAATTGCGTGATACTTGTACTGAGATAGTTACCTCGTTTATCTTATGTAACTGAAGAATGCTTGAGTATTAGAATGATTTTCAGTATTGACTTGATAAATCTTTGTAGTAAATTTAGTATTTGTCAATTAGTAGACATTCATACGTTCATTATTTTATTCTCGTAGGCGAGAATTGTAAATGGCCTTGCTACTCTTTCATTAAAAATTTACATTCGGTGAGCCAATACCTGCCCATTTATTCTCTCTATATGTGTATCAGTGTTTTACAGCGGACTGAAGAGGAGTATCCATGAGTTTTCATAGCATCTGATAATGCTAGAACATGTGGGAAAATTATCCTGAATCATAAGACCTGATCTCAAACCATGCATCCGAGTAAAGTCCATTAAGGCAATAAAGGAACAGGTGGTGGCGTTAAACTCTGTTACCCAAGAACATATAATGTTTAAAAGAAAATCCACAAAGCTTCTCATAAAACAAGAAATATAACCAACCCGCCGTCCTAAACGAGTACTTCAATTTATCGATGCTAAAGGATCAAAGTTAAAGTCACCTTGGCCTGATTCGACTTCAGAATGTTGAGAGCCCAAACAAATGTCGCTGGGCATTTTGTCCTATGTTCTAATACTTCGCAAGTTGCTTCGAATAAAGCAAGAGAAACTTTCATCATTTTCTTTTTCACTCCATCATCCCTTCTCAATAGGGCATGTTCAGTCTTTATAGCCAAGGTTTTGCAACTGGAAAGTTGATACTATTAGTTCAGTTATTCTAACTGTTTGTTCTAACATTTCTTCTAAGTCAAAACATCTAGTAAATATGGATATCCAGAGGGATAGGATATCCGTTCAACATCAGAGGTTAAATTTCATAGGCATATTAGCACAGGAACATCAGTAGAAGTATGCCACATCTCTTTGATGCTTCGGCCGATACAGTATCGGAATACTTTGCTAAATAATTTTCCCATTCTTCCTCGCCTTCTTTTCTTTTTGTGTGGATTAAGGTCCCCAATGCATTGGCCTGAAACATGTAGGATATGAACTCTTATTGTCATATCCTGCGTGTTATTAGTGCTGTCTTGTACTCCCAACCAGTCACCACATAACAATTTTGTGGCCCTCAAGAGTCTTACCTGGTTGTCGTTACACATTTCACACAACAGCCATTCAGCCTTTCGTAGGTATTTTCTGTAGGGTACTAACACCAATAAAGTTGACACTGTATTATTACATCCCTCTATGATGCCAAATAGGAAAAGTGAAACAAAATCTATAGGACAAGATGATGGTACCTTTTTTTATTATTAACTCACGATCAAAATTGACCAAGCATATCTATGAGCTTTTTGCTCATAGATATGCTCATGACACTCTTGTCCGTTCTTCGTTTTTAGTCTGAGTGTAACTTGAACTACTTTATTCAGTCTATAAACTAATTCTTTTTCCCTTTAAGATGGAAGGTTGTGATTCAAGATTCTTTTAATTAATATTTCTACCGACCATGTAGAAGCTTCTTTATTTGTTCGCACAGATGATTCTCGGCAGATATGTTGTAATTATGGTTAGGGCAATGGAATCACTATATCTTATTTTATCTAATATAAAGGAAATTTCAGTGTTTTGAGGAGTTTACTACATAAGGGTAATTAATCTACTGGGTTATATATAAGACAAGAAAAGTTGCAGAATCATTCCAGAATTTTATTTTCATTACAGTGAAAGCCTATTGAGATATATGTTATGTTTCTTTTTTAAATTTTTGTTAGAGTCACCTTCATTGATTGTCCTTCACTTGTTTTTATATTCAGTTATGATAAAAAGCAATTTTACGTTAATCTGTGGGGTTACGCCATTCTGTTGCAGAGTACAAATTTATTATTCTTTAACAAGAATAGTATTGACAATGATTTTGAAGTTTCGGCCAGGTAAAATCATCATTGGCTTACATGTATGTATATATGAGGGCAAGTCAAAAATTATATGCACTCCTTTTTCTGTAATTTATTAAAGTAATAAAATCAGCGATCGAAAAATTACATCAATTTTCGAAATGCACTTCTTCCAGCGGTCTACAAGATTGCTTATTCCATAGAAGGGTTTTCGGCAGGTCTTGCAACCAGTTCCTGCACTTCTTCGACTATAGCAAATCGACGATATCGTTAAGGATGTGTGAGCAGTCCAAACAGGGTATAGTTGAAAAGTACGAGATCTGAACAGTATGTTACAGCAACGCGATATCCAATTTTTCAATAGTTTAAACGGTGTGGACAACCGTATATAGGTGTGTATTGTCGCGCAAAAATAACACTTGTTTGACAATAGACTTCGGCGGTTGGTGTGAATTGCTGGCTTCAGTTTGTCGGTTAGCATTTGACTGTAGTCTACACTGGTAATTCTGGCTTTTTCCACTTTTACTCTGCCTTTTAAATTCTCGCACGAAGAAATAGATTCAGGTCTCATCTCCTATGTCTATTCTTCATCTTCATCTTCATCGTTGTAGAGGTTGAATACATGCTGACAGATCTCCACACAATTACGTTTATTCCCTTCGAGATGCGAAATGGTGTAAGGGTCACGATTCGAAAAGTGGCTACATTTCATGTTTGATATTGTCCTTTTTCTCAATTTTACTCGTAACACACCCACGCAGATAATTTTTGTGGTATTAGAACATTTATCTTCCACGTATGCACGTTAAGTTATGCTAATCCTGTATTTCTAGGCTCATGTGGAAAGTAATCGGGAACTGAGGATTCATGATTAACCCGTAAGACGTTTTCACTTTATGTATATATGTATGTATGTATGTATGTATGTATGTATGTATGTATGTATGTATGCATGCATGCATATATGTATGTGTATCTATACACACATCAGTGTGTGTGTTTGTGTGTGTGTGAGAGAGAAAGAGAGAGAGAGAGAGAGAGAGAGAGAGAGAGAGCGAGTTTATGGGTGTGTGTGAATGTACATAAACCAATATATATCATTATTATATAACCAATACTCAATAAATGATGTATATGAATGTATATGTAAGATCGAATTTTCCATGGGGGTAATTTTAAAGTTCCATAATTCGTTAAATAATCTCTTATTTTTACCAATAATTAACATTACAAAAGAAATAAATAAATTACAAAGGCAACGAATGGAAAATGAAACCTTTTCTATTTCATTTTATATGTAAACAGAAACTTAACTAATCCCAAAACTCTTCAGGAAAATTGAAACATCTGCTGAAAGATGAAGCAAAAATATAAAAATTTAGTAAAAATAACAATGTGTATTTCTTCTGATCAATGACAAAGGTGAGAGAGGGAGGGAGAGAGAGCGGGAGAGAGGGAGGGATAGAAAGGTATATTTGATCGATAGCTTAATGTCTTCTTTCTTCCCTCTCCTTCCTCTCCCTTCTCTCCTTTCCTTGACCGCTCTCCTTCCCTTTCACTCTGTCTTCTATTTTAAGTTTTTCGGCGGATAAAACTATTTGCTTAGAAAACAACTTATTGATATATCAACTCGTTTAGTAATATTCATTTACACTGGTATAAGCATTGTCCCATATTGTGGTCATAGGGAATACATCTTTCTTAGGATGCATTTAGGCGATTTTTAATAATGGTGTACAGCTGTCAATAATCAAGGAGGTCAAAATAAACTACTCGATTTAGAAGAAACTGCTGGTAATTTGTTGGTCTGCTACGCAGCCATGGAGGAAAATTCGATTCGTTAAACTTCATAAAATGAATAGATTCTGTTCTCTAATCTGAAAGGAATACAATTCGAGCACATCGTGTTCGCATCACTGATGAAGAAGAATATTGCTTGACAAACGATCTGGGGGAAAATATCGGACAAAATATCATTCTTTCTTTCTTTTTACCACATCCAAATTCATTATTTTCGATTTAAGGATGGGCTACTACAAAGTTGTCTGACATCCTAGAAATAACAACCATATCTCCTTAGATCACAGTTACCTGGTTTAAAAGGTGAAAAGTTGTATTTCATCGTGTGTTCTAGATATATCTTATTTGAATAGAAAGCAAAATGCTCAAATTATAACTGTTGTACACTTGAACAGAGGCCTGCATTATCAAAGATTATCTGGTGCTAAGTTACAAAATCCTTAAGAACGGTCAAAATAACCACGTAATTAAGAATGAACAGAGGTTTGAAATCATTTTATTTAGGAAAGACCTATATGCGTATTACAAATCTATATTTTGTCTATATTTGTTACACATTGGCTTAGTACATATATAATTGTGAAAAATATATTTTATTTCAGTACGCAAGCTGCAGAATATTTTCCTCTCTGATGAAGTAATTTATTCTAAAGAGTAGTAATTTTCTCTCCCTGTGGTCCATGAATTTATCCAAAGACTCAGCACTTTTTCTTTTGTTATCCAATTAGATAAAAATATACTGAGAAAAAGAAACATGGCTGAGAGGGAGAGAAAAAGATAGAAATAGAAGGATGTATATAACGTGTAGTAAAGAAAACATGGTGAAGGGAACAGTTTAGGATAACTTGATAAAGAAAACTTAATAGAGAAATAAAGAGAGAACGAGATGCAAAAGTCAGAAAATAGAGGATATGTATGCAGACGCATACATAAAAAAGGAAGAGAAAGAGAGAGAGAGAGAGAGAGCTAGAAGAAGAGAGAAAAAGAGAGAAAGAGAGAGAAAGAGAGAAAAAGACAGAAAGAGAAAAAGTGATTCAATATTTATTGATAAAAATAGAGAAAGATGAGAGAGTGAAACAACAAGAAATGTAGACAAGAATTAAATAAGAAGCTCAATAATGATTATAAGAGAGGCTAAATCGATTACAGTGACCCCCAGTACATAATTGATACTTATCTTATCGACCTCGAAGAAATGAAAAGCAAAGTCGACCACCGCAGAATTTGAACTCACAACATGAAGACAGACGAAATCTCGCTAAGTATTTTGCCCAGCGTGTTAACGGTTCTATCAGCTCACCACCTTATATTAAACCATTTGAGTGCTGATGGTATTCTTGAAGTATCTAATCTCCAAATAGTTCTATCCTTTTACGCCAACCAATTAGGCAAGTACAGTAAAAATAATGTTTTGTTGATGTGGTTACAGCATAATATTGGGTGATAGATTAAGATAATATTGGGGATTGGCAAGGCGGCGAGCTAGTACAATCGTCTTTAGCAGGCCGGGCACAAAGCTTAGCGTCATTTCGTCCGTCTTTTGTACTCTGAATTCAAATTCTGCCGAGGATAACTTTGCTTTTCATCCCCTTGGGATCGAGAAAATAAACACCGGTTGGAATCGACTTATCTCCTCCCCAGAAATTTCTAGAAATTGTGTCAAAATTTGGTTGTTGACATTTATGATACTGTTTTCTTCGCTACAAATTTATATATAGTTGTTTTGTGCATTTTAAATATCTTAAAACTGGTTCACATTCAAATAGAACAGCTTGACTATGTACTGAAGCAATAAACTGTCGAGAAGACAAGCGGTGGTAGGTTTATTCTTTCCTTAGAAAGAAAACATGTCAATATCTTCAATCAACAACTGTTTCAAGATCGTTTCAGCAATACTTTCTTGACAGGTTGTCTTGCTGGCTGCTATGGCAACTAGTATTAAATACTTAAACCTGCACTCAATTACAAGTCACAAAGGTTACTTCACTTGGCAGTTAAGAATTACAGTGATCTGTTTTCAAATCCCAGGAGATACATCCTGTGGCTTTCGGAAAGAGACATAGATATAGTTTAAGTGGAGATGCAGCTTTGTTTATCAAGATGTCAATGTAAATAGATCATTGGTAGAATATATAGAGACGAAATTCAGTTATCTTGTGGTTCTGTTTAAATACAATAGTAAGTAGGCTAAGCAGCCCAGAGATAAAAGAAAAAAAGAAGGATGCATGTATGAACATATATAACAAAAATAATTGAAAATTATCGTAAGTTGTCAATACTGTCTTATGACAAAATCTGTACGAAGTTGGTTAGCATTGTGATATTCACCAAAGCATTCTTTTTATGTCACAGCAAGAAACATGATGTGAAGTCTCGCTGGCACAATTGTAGTGCTATACACACCGTCACGTATATCTGAGTGTGTGTGTACGTGTGTGTGTGTGTGTGTGTGTGTGTGTGTGGTGTGTGTGTGCGTGTGTGTGCGTGTGTGTTGTTTCTGCATACATTTATCGATAAAGAATTATCTTTTCCTGAATATAAATAATTGTTTGTTAAGTTCTTAAACGTTTTCCGATTTCGAAATCCGATGGTGTGGAATTTGTCTTTTATTTTTTAGAAATTAATAATGGTTCCAAAAGATACCGAGTTCGAATATTTCTATTGAAATTGCTACACTTGGGGAAATGCTTAGCGGTATTTCGTCCGTCTTTACGTTCTGGCTTAAAACTCTGCCGAGGCCAACTTTGCCTTTCATCCTTTCAGGGTCGAAATAAGTACCCATTGAACATTACGGTCGTTGTGATCGACTTACTCCCTCCCCTGGATTTGGTGTCCTTGTACCAAAAATTGAAATCAATATGCATTTATATTGAAAAAATAGACCACACAATGCAAAGCGCTAGACTATATTGCTAACAGAATATAATTTCCGTCCACTTCCTGTTGCGTTCCTATAATGTTTAGCTCTATATTCAGTAATATCGAAGCACTAATATAAGTATGTTTTAATACATATTTGTCTTGGAGCCGATAGAATTGACAACGACCTTCGCCAACATATAAACCTATACTGTTGTGATACTTTCATGCGTGTAAAATGAAGGAAAAAGAGAGATACCTGATAATAATAATAATAATAATAATAATGATGATGATGATGATGATGATGATGATAATAATAATGACAATGATAATAATAATAATAAACAAAAATAGCAGGAATTATATATATATTATATATATATATATAATATATATATATATATATATATATATATATATATATATATATATATATTAAGGTATGTAGAAAAATACAACATGGACAAGAACGTATAACTCATAGAAGACGATACAATAAACATGGACAGGACATTCGAACCCCTCAGTCTTCAGTCAAGAACCGGATCATCGTAGTAATTTCGGCTGATTAATCTTGAGATTACTAGATCACGGCCAGCCCTCCAAGAAAAACTAAGCTGGAAGCGTAGATTTCCTGGAAGAAGGATCGAATGCATACGAACACCAGGACAGCAAAAGGGACAGATATAAAAAAAACAAAAAACAATAATGGAATACAGAAACATGAAATACAGAAGCATTAACGGTGAAAACAACAAGTGTCTTACGACTGATAACAAGCAAACAAATTTTTTCTCTGGCGCATTGGAAAAAGCCTTTATAGCGGCGGACGAAGAACAACGATGTTAACACGACGAGGGTCAGGAGCTGAAAGGCAGATTTCGGCCAACAGTCACGTGACAGAGAAGAGAGAGAGAGAAAAGGGGGACAAAACGCAACAAAGAGAGAGAAGAGAGAGAAAGAAGGAATCAGAGAGGAGAAGGGATGGGTGTCGAAGAATGACCTGTGAGTGCAGAGCGAGACAAAGAAACAGGAGGGTAGTGGAAGACTAGACCAAAGGATCAGAGGAAAGAGAAGATGAATAGAGAGAAAGTAAAAATGAGAGAGAGAGAGAGACAAACAGAGAGTCGTACCAATTATTAAGAATATGTGTTCACATTAATGATAAAGGGGGTACGGGGCGCCTGGAATATATGTTAAGGTATGTAGAAAAATACAACATGGACAAGAACGTATAACTCATAGAAGACGATACAATAAACATGGACAGGACATTCGAACCCCTCAGTCTTCAGTCAAGAACTGGATCATCGTAGTAATTTCGGCTGATTAATCTTGAGATTACTAGATCACGGCCAGCCCTCCAAGAAAAACTAAGCTGGAAGCGTAGATTCCTGGAAGAAGGATCGAATGCATACGAACACCAGGACAGCAAAAGGGACAGATATAAAAAAAACAAAAAACAATAATGGAATACAGAAACATGAAATACAGAAGCATTAACGGTGAAAACAACAAGTGTCTTACGACTGATAACAAGCAAACAAATTTTTTCTCTGGCGCATTGGAAAAAGCCTTTATAGCGGCGGACGAAGAACAACGATGTTAACACGACGAGGGTCAGGAGCTGAAAGGCAGATTTCGGCCAACAGTCACGTGACAGAGAAGAGAGAGAGAGAGAAAAGGGGGACAAAACGCAACAAAGAGAGAGAAGAGAGAGAAAGAAGGAATCAGAGAGGAGAAGGGATGGGTGTCGAAGAATGACCTGTGAGTGCAGAGCGAGACAAAGAAACAGGAGGGTAGTGGAAGACTAGACCAAAGGATCAGAGGAAAGAGAAGATGAATAGAGAGAAAGTAAAAATGAGAGAGAGAGAGAGACAAACAGAGAGTCGTACCAATTATTAAGAATATGTGTTCACATTAATGATAAAGGGGGTACGGGGCGCCTGGAATATATGTTAAGGTATGTAGAAAAATACAACATGGACAAGAACGTATAACTCATAGAAGACGATACAATAAACATGGACAGGACATTCGAACCCCTCAGTCTTCAGTCAAGAACCGGATCATCGTAGTAATTTCGGCTGATTAATCTTGAGATTACTAGATCACGGCCAGCCCTCCAAGAAAAACTAAGCTGGAAGCGTAGATTTCCTGGAAGAAGGATCGAATGCATACGAACACCAGGACAGCAAAAGGGACAGATATACACATACATACATACATACATACATACATACATACATACATACATACATACATACATACATACATACATACATATATTATATATATATATATATTATATATATATATATATATATATATATATATATCTTGAGACCTACTGCAGAGCTTTTGATATCGAGCTCCGTCAGCATAGTCTGAAGTTGATCCGTGTTTTCAGCGATGAGTACGATATCGTCAACGAAATGGAGGTGGGTGAAGAGCTCGCCATTGATGTTGACACCGCCTTGCAGTAGGTTTCAAGATGTACCGCATGAAAACAAAGTTCATGCGGTCAAGACAACGTACCAACAGGTCGAATGGTGATCGGCAGTGATGAAATAGAGGAGGTAAAATAATATGTCTACCTGGGACAGGAAGTGAATATGTGCTGAGATATCGAAAAGGAGATCTCACGGAGAGTAAGGGCCGGATGGAAGGCGTTTAATGGCATAAGGGATGTGCTCAAAGGAAGGTTGGACAGGACCACCCGCGCCAACCTCATTAACAGTGCAGTTCTACAGGCAATGTTATATGGTAGTGAACCATGGGCTACCACAAAGACAGAAGAACAGAGACTGGTAACGGCTCAAAGAGCCATGGAAAGGTCAATGCTTGGTATCTCGTTGAGAGAGCACATCAGAAGCGAGATCATCAGAAAGAAGTCCGGCGTGAGAGACGTCATCGCAGAGTATACACGCAGCAAGTATAGATGGGCTGGACACGTCGCCCGGCTCTCCGATAATCGGTGGACCCACGCAGTTGTCGAGTGGTACCCGCGCGAGCGGAAAAGACCACCAAGAAGACCTCCACGACGGTGAAGTTACGATTTCAGGAGGACGATTGGGATCACGTGGATGAGAAAGGCGCGATTCAGAGAGGAGTGGACAGCGTGGTGTCAAATGGACGCCTGACGGACTGGTCGGTTAAGGTGATCAAGGTGATTTATATATTTATATATATATATATATATATAATATATATATATATATAGTGGTTGTCTACTCCTTATGCAGGGTTCGACCACCTCCTGTAACTACACCTTAGAAACATCATGACATCTGATGTGACTTTTTAAACCAGGCAATGTTCTGAAAAGACACCCTCATAAATTGCACCGCCGATTTAGACCACCAAGAGCTGCAGATACGTTCTGCTCTTTGTGGATCATAAAATGTCTCTTGAGGCCTCCGTTGGATTTTTTGCAAACCTGGCATGCACTGCATTCAAAGGTGTGCACAGTCATAGAGACCGAATAGTTGGTGGAGGTTTGTTTTCCATGCGTTCGCAGATGAGATTTGAGGCCAGCAAAAGACAGGCATGATCTGTCACAGACTGTGCGCACAAAATGTTCATTGCCATAAACCTTCTCGATCGTAACACTCTTCCTTAGATCTCTTTTGAGCCTTACTTGTGTTATCATGGCCTCTTTAAATGCTTTCACCCCACTCCACACTTTTGTTCACCATCCAACTCGATCCGAAGAAAGGGTTTCTATATCTTCTGGAACCATTCCCAATGACTTCATAGTCGTCCTTATGCCGTCCTTAAAACATTTTTTTAGATTTACGCCGATAGCGTTTCCCCTTTGCAAGCTCACCATAAAACAGCTGTTTCGGCATGCGTTCATCTACCGTTTGAACAATATGGCTACACCACCTCAACTGGTTCCTCAACATCATAGCTTTAGCTGAGGTGATGCCTGCAGATGGAAGGACATCTGTGTTTGGAGTAAAAGAACTCCATTTAAATTTTAAAACATGATGAAGGCATTTTTGGTGGAATTGTTCTAACAATTTAAAATGCCCTTCGTAACATGTGCAAGTTTCACAGGAATACAACAGAGATGGTAAGACAAATGATTTGAAAAGAGCCAGCTTTATATCATTATGTATATGTCGCTGGCACCAAACACGTGTCTCCAAGCCATATATATGCTTGTGTCTTTGTGCACGTGTGTGTATGTAACGGAAACACATACTTTTGTAGTGGAGCGAACGTACAGATATGGGTAACTGACAGAAGTTGTGAGCAGCTATGATATGAAGTAATATCTTCCAGAGTATCATCAATCTCTAAGACAGGTGTGGCAATTCTTTCACCCGTGTCTCCACCGAAAAAACACAACATATGTACACATTATACACATACACAGGCATATATATTCTTTTATTCTTTTATGTTTTTATATTTGTTTCAGTTATTTAACTGTGGCATGCTGGAACACCACCTTTAGTCGAACAAATCAACCCCTGGACTTATTCTTCGTATGCCTAGTGCTTATTCTATCGTTTTTTTTTGCGGAACCGCTAAGTTATGGGGGCGTAAACACGCCATCATCGGTTGTCAAGCGATGTTGTGGGGACAAAGAAGGATACACAAACATATACACATATACATAAATGCATATATATATATATATATATATATATATATATATATATATAATATATATATATATATTCTACGGGCTTCTTTCAGTTTCCGTCTACCAAATCCACTCACAAGTATTTGCTCTCTCCAAGGCTACAGTAGAAGACACCTTATTTTATAATATCACATGATAATATTTGCCATAAGGTAATACATAGAGGCGAAGGACAAGATCCAGCTTCCCGCTCCTACCGATCAACTCGGCAAAGTGCTTGTAAAGCGTCTCACACATCTCGTCCCATCCGTCGGTCGAACTCCCATTGTCGTCAATCAGAGACTTAATTGTGGAATCATTGCCACCCTGGGTTTCTACCGCACGGGCCCATCCGGCAACATTAATTCCCTCACGGCCCAATGTTCGCACTTCAGCCCGAACTCTACATCTTTCATCTTTGGCTTTGAGGTGACGGTCCAAGGCCGTTCTCGCTGCCAAAATGTGGGATGCAGAGCCCAACCTCAACGCCTCTTCTAAGTCCTTAACTAGTTTCCCTTCTATTCTGGCCTTATCTAGTCTTACATGACGGCTAAACGTAACATACTCAATACGAATGGCTCTCTTGAGGGCGAACCACAACCGGTTATTAACCACAGAGACGGTTAACACCCTCTGTACTAGTTCCTTAAGCCGGCTACGGTATGCCTCGCAAGTCAAAATAGACTTTTCAGCTTCTAGTAACCGAATCCTCTCTTAACTGTACTATGTTCAGCTTACACTTGACCGAGTACCCGTGGGCCATTTCTTCTGTTTTAAATCTAACCTCTACGGTCGCATAGGCTTTGACCCTGGCGATATAGGTAATAACCTTCCACACAGGGCAAGGCATTTTTCTATTTTATCCTTTTCGAAACGTTTAAGGCGTTTGCTTTCTGTGCAATACGCTTTAAACAGCACCGTTTACAAAACAAAACAAGTCAGTGGACTTGCTATTTGTTATTTTCTAATCTTTTTGGCCTTAATGGTCTTTTTTTCTCGTTTCTTATTTGTTTTGTCTTTTTCATCGGATCTCCTCTCTGTAGAGTTTTGTTTGCTCTCGGCCCTATATTCTCTACAACTTTCGCGGGCAGCGCCAGCACAGGAAGTTCTGTCTTATCATTGAAGGTGCAAAACTGAGTAATACCATGTGATTGATATGTGATGAAGAATTAGGGACCTTCGGTGTCAGTCTCCAATTCGGTTGCACACTGAGTATACAGTGTACGCTTTTTAACCTGCCGTTGTTTACAATACATTTTCCAATTATTAAGTAACGGAACGCAGCTCATCCCGGCTTTTATTAACAGTAAGTTATATATATATATATATATATATATATATACATATATGAATACATAAATACATACATACATACATACATATATATGTGTGTGTGTGTGTGTGTGTGACACTGAAAGGGATAGAAGGCTAAACGATGCCAAAATGACCTGTAAGATGAGGTAACGAAAATTAAAAGTAAGTTACCTGGTAACCTTTGTTTTGATTTTTGTTTATATTGCTGTTACTGTTAGACTTATATTCGTCCAGTATTTTGGGACTTAAAAGTCCCTCCATCAGATTTTAACGAGCTTTCTTTGGATAATTCTTTTTTTAGCGCTTTTGATGCTTATTTCGCTTTCCTCGCTAATGCCGTCAATTGCTAATATAGTATTTTGCAAATTAATTTTCTCTTTTCATTTTTTCATGAGATGTTTAATTTGTGTGCCTGTGAGTGTGTATGTTTATGTTAAGCACTCTGTGCTGAGTTCTAATCTATTATTTATTTGCGGGTTGAATCTATGTATAAGCAAGGCTTCCTTAATTCTTAAGTTACCCACATTTCTATCACTGGCTTTAATGGTAACGGTAATATGTTAGTTGATGTTTCTACATTTGTCAATGTGTTTTTTGAATGAAGAAGCGCGTGTGTTGAGGTGCTCCTTAATGCGAGTGTGGAATGTTCGAGTCATGCTGCCAATGTACAATTCCTTACATTTGCTGCATTCAATCCGGTATACCACATGTGTCCGCTGGCATATACTTGTATCTCGGCAGTTAGTTAGCGAGCATTAATTGTTGTTCCTGGACTGCTTTTTATGCAGGTATCCACGCAAAGAGCCGGAGCATGCTAACTGTATGTCCAGTCCTTCATTGCGAATAGCTGTGGTTATGCTTTCACTGAAATGCGGTAATTTCATTAAGCAGCTGTTAGAAGATAGCTTACGTCTGCAGCAGCTTTAATTCTTACGTTGATTCATTGTGGATATTGGGTATCGTTCATATTCAGTACATTTATGAAGTGTGCAGTGTAAGTGATCTGGTCTTCTGTCTTGCTACATTTATTCCTGATACGCATAAGTTAATTTCTTATGTATCCAGTTTTAGCTCCAAGGGGCAGGGCTGATGCACAAACAATTCTCTGCTGGCAGCTCTCTTATAGAAGTTGGTGTATATAATACCTTCATCAGTTATTCTAAGCTGGAAGTCTAGCAGAAACAAGGAACCATTTTTATCGGGGTTTTCGGTGGTAAATCGTATTGTGTTATGTACGTTTGAAAATGTCGTTGATACTTTGTCGGCCTCTTCACGGGATGATGTGAGGATGAGTATATCATTTATGTATCGGGTGAAGAAAAGGCAGGAGCGGCAGGTGTTGAGCGCTAGACGTTCCAGTTGGTTCCTGTAGTTGATAGGTAGAAGGCTTGAATGACTGGATCCCATGGGTAGACCTATGGTGTGTATGTATGTGTGGTGGTAAAAAGTGAAATATTTATTTTCAACGATGACTGATAGAAGCTGTGGTATGCCTTGTGGAGTGAAGTCAAAGCAGTATATGTTGTATGAAATGATACACTCAGTCACTAAGTTGACTGCTGGATAAGCGGGTACTGTCGTGTAGAGGGAGACAACGTTGAGACTAAAGGCATATCTGTTGAGTATCACTTGGTCAGGTTGTATTTGATATAGTCTTTATATGACCTCGTCGTAGCGGCTGACATGTCCAGGAAAAGTAGCAAGTATAGGCTTCAGGAACCAGGTGATTTTATAGAGGAGTCCTTCTATACCGGAGACAATTGGTCTAATCCGTAGATTCAAACTGGTTTTGTGGGTTTTAATGTGGTGGTAGAATGTTGGTAGTCTGCTTTTCCTGGTGGTGAGGTTGTGTTTATATTTGTTGGGTAGTTCTCTACGTCTCCAGATATCCGTCTGCTTCAAGGAAACTATAACATTTTATTACACACGCACACGCGCATATATATATATATATATATATATATATATATATATATATATATATATATATATATATATATAAATACACATTAAGAACAGAACATAACCAACGAGTGAAAAATACGTAAACACAACGAGAGATTAGTACAGGACAAAATACCAAAATAAGTCTAAACCTTCCTCAGTTGTCGACTGTTTATTGCTCCCTATTTCGTTTTTTTAACAAGACAGAAAACTTCATATGAGAACAACATCCAGAAAATTTTAAAATATATAATTTTTGGAGGGTTAAGGCTTCGAACGAACACACGACACCAGAGTGGACATACGGAAAAAACAATGGACAAAGACAGACATGAAGCCACCCCCCGGCATATATATATAAATATATATATGGTTACGTATGATTATATGTATATACATATCTACGTAGTATGTGTGTGTGTGTGTGTGTATGCGTGTGTTTGTGTTTGTGTACACAAATATCTGCCGGTCTGTTTTCTTCATCGTCATAAAAAACAATTTTCATGTTAATTGAATAACGCTGTTCTACAATTTCCAATGCGAAAAAACTTTTAAAGCTATCCGTATGAATATATAATCAATTTTTGTTAATGCTTGATTCATTTTATAATTTCTTCCAATAGCATTTTGCTTTAATTGTTTTTTGGTACACGCGTAAATCTTTTTCTTTGACATTTCCTTTATTGTAGTTTTTCTGTCTTACTTTTTTTTTGTTCAGTTTCTATGTTTGTCCACCAACTTATTGAAATTTAATTGCAAACTGGATGTTTTCACACTTAATGCAGTAACCCCTATGAATTTTAATTAATTAACATTACAATCATAGTGACAAAAACAATGATTAATTCTGGCCAAAAATGTAGATTCTACAAGGCTGATATTTTAATGACTTAAAACAAATTATATATGGAATGCAGTGAAAAGTACAGAAATAATCCACACATATTTCCATTATATTAAATCTCATCAGCGAATTCTAGGAAACGAGGGATTCCCCTCTTTTTCATTCGATCTACTAGAGACATATTTTTCAGGAATCATAAAAGCCACTGTCTTATACTGAAATAGGCATAATTTCAGGAAAAATACTAATGCGGATTATCAAATATCATTTACTAACAAAAGGAAATTTAATTTCCAATGATTCACATATAAAACCAAATTTTAGCTCACTTAAGGATAAAATAAGTCAAAACCACCAAAATATGTTATATCTAAGAGAAAAACCGGAAATAATTTTGTTTAAAAGATATTTTCAAGTAAAGTAAGCATTTAGGAAAATTAAATATATAATTCTGTTAATCAACCTCAGCATCCTAAAATCCTCTTTGATTTTAAGAAACAGCACAAAAGTTTTAAGAACTATGAAAATATGTGTTGTAAATTCTGTGAATTACATTTTCTGTTATCTGAATTCAGATCGAGATAAAACAAATCATTATGTAAATAAAATATCTGTCACTTGGGAATAACATCCGGTATGTACACAGATAAAATTGAAACGTTTATTAACCAGTATATGTTCTGTAATCCTAGAAGAATTTTAACATGTATGTTGAGAAGTAGATAGATTATAAGTGTATATAATATAAATGCTAGTTTAATTAATCCATATTGCACTGTACAGCATCTGTAGATAACCCGCGGATTTGGCTTTTCACTGAGAGATAATGAACATATTTATATCATTGATATGTGTATCTCTCGTTAGAAAGCCAGTGTGGGATCGGATTATCAAGAAGAAAATCATTTCTAGTTTACTATATTATTTCATGGTTAAACAAAAATATGTAAATTATTTTCATGTAGCAATAAGTAAACTAGACTCTGCAAATGTTCGCGAGTATATTTTCATGTCAGTTTTACACTTTTGTAATGAAACTTTCAATAATGTAAAATATGAGCTATAAAGTGACGATGGAAATACATACATACATACATATATATATATATATATATATATATATATATATATATATATATATATATATTATATATATATATATATATATATATATATATATATATATATAATTATATATATGAAATAGGAATGATTCACAATTAGCTATATTCAGAAATAATATATTTTGCACTATGTAAGTTGAAGCCTAACATTCCAGACTGGAACAATTTACTGATAATCAATATCATAGAAATAACATTAAATTAAAGAACACTAAATTTTAATAAACCTGATACATGTTACTAGACGTAAAAGAGTCTCAATGCAATGCCACAAACACACACATACACACACACATTCTCTCACACACATTCACACACACAAACGCATACACAAACACACACACACACACACACATACACATATATCCACACACGCACACACTATTGCTAATACTTTGCACACAACTATTTTGGAATGGCGAATCCATCTTTGACTATACCTGTTTCACTGGTTTTAGCTCTTTTATTGAATTCCCAACCTGAAACTTTTACAAATCTTGCTCTAACCGTGGACTTGATCTTACCGAGGCAAGCCAACACCATTTTTGTGCTATTCCACGGTGGAAAAGGTATAGATTTGCATTAAACACTAACGTAATTTTATATAAATCTTACATGCCGTGCAGAAAACAGTTGCTATTTTACTTCCATGGTTATGTTCTTGATATTTAGGAAATTATAATAGCTGTAAACATTGTGCAAGTATCCATGAGAATAAATATCATTTGAACATGAGTTTTGTAAGTAATTATCTGCCATATGCTGCCATGAAAAATTGCTGCAAATATTTCAAAAGAAAAGTGTTTATATATTTGGCATATAATTCAATTATATGTATTCAGGATAACAAACAGAGCTACTCAATATTTTGTTTGATTTGCTAGTTCGATAGAAAGATTTTTCACAATAATAATAAAATCAAACAAAAGACAGTTATGAAATGTTTACTATCGACAAGAACTGAACGTGTAATACCATCGTATTGTATTCTGCTTCTACACACGACAAATGATACAGCAATAAAGCTAACATTCCGGCATATATATATATATATATATATATAATATATATTTCCATTTGCTATGGAATTTGGAATATTCTGTACGTAGAGAACTATTTAATTGTATGAAAGAAATAAAAGCTAAGGAAGTGTTCATAATTGCATATATATATATATATATATATATATATATATATATATATATATATAATATATATATATACATATAAATATATATATATATACATACATACATACATACATACATACATACATATATGTCATATTTATATATGTATATGTATGTATATGTGTGAATGTATGCGTTTATGTGTGTGTGGCGGGGCGTGTTGTGCGCGTGTGCGTGCTTGTGTATACATATATATACATATATATATGAATATATGTGTAAATATATGTATATATATCTCATTATTATATGTATATATATATATTTATATATATATATATATTATTATATGTGTATATATATAATCGTACATATGCACACAGCGCATATATATATATTCATACGCACACATATACATACATTTATACATGCGTGCATATTACATTCATAAGGACACATTCCTATGAATAATGATATAAATGGTGACAGAAGTGTATCCACAAATAATACATGGGAATATTATTATAAATGACGATTCACCGTTTATTCTCATCAAGATCAATTTGTTTTGTTCATGTGACTGGAAATGTAGGAAGCTGAAAGAGCAATCTGCCTTTGCTCACAGGGACATAAAACTATTCTCATCAGCCAAATTCGATCTGTGAAACTGATAAAAATTATTATCTACTCATTTTGTACTGTTGAAGTGTGCCATTATAAGAAAAGTCTTATTCGAATATTTGACCTCTATGTAATCGTGCTCCTTTCTACAGCTATGCTCTGACTGATTTATTACCAACTAATTGCACATATGATGTGACATTATAGAACAAGCTGTTGCACTTATGCTATAAAACTGACTTATTCTGTATGCTCTTGTCCTTCAGCTTATGTTATCGAGTAGAGATTTTTACATTACGTAGCAAATTGGTAGGTTACTAAACCGAATGATTGCAAATAAGTTTAGCAAATCTATTATCATTGTTGCCAATAACATGATAACTTTCACTGCTATTTCCATGAAATATATAACCAATCACTAAATGTGCTACATTACTGGAGACACTAATAACTTGGTCAAATACTCTCATGCAAAATCAACCGATATAGACATAATGTGCTATACAGAGATTTACACTGATTTACAGTGAGAGAAATATTGTTGAAGTGTTTAAGAACTGCAAATGTTTCAAACAATATAACGGAATTGATTGTTCTCGGGGAAGTTATGGACCTCCAAGACTAATATTTCCCACATACGTTACATAGAATGTGTGTATATATATATATATATATATATATGTGTGTGTGTGTGTATATATATACATGTATATACACACACAAACATATATATATAAACATACATACATATATGTGAACATGTATATATGCAAACATGTATGTATATATATATATATATATATATATATATATATACATATATTGGTGTGTGTCTGTAGAATATAGGCATAAACAGGCAAACAACAAGTCAGATTATAACATCTATATATTTAAACACAGACCCAGCATAATTGTTGCATTGAATATCACAAGAGTTCAGATCACAAGACGTTGAAAAAAAGATCATTCGAGGGATGTTCATAACGTTTGGATTATGCTAGTTTTGCTTCGGAACAGTTATACGGTAAGTCCAAATTAGCGGTGTTATATATAATCATCGTATGTGGAATCCAAAGCTGGGTGAAAAGAAAGAAGAAAGAAAAGAAGACGCCTTCTTTTATCGACATTTGATATAAATGACTCTAACATGCAATTGTGACCCGATATTTTGGCAATATTTAAGTTTATAAATGTCATAATCGAATCTAATAACATTGTCTGACTGTTGATGCCTTTATGTTATCATACACTTACCTTTTTGAGTGAAACACTTCCCATAGCCAATCTTTATTGGGTAGCTATAACATGACTGCTTTTTTAGCGGTAGCACAAGACTGGACACTGTATTGTATGCAATGATTTATATATATATATTATATATATATATATTATATATACATACATATATATATATATATATGTGTGTGTGTGTGTGTGTGTGTGTGTGTGTGTGTGTATGTGTGTGTGTGCATTTCTACACACACATATATATGTCTCATGAAACATGTATATATTTTATTATGTAATGTATATATATATATGTGTGAAAATGCACAATATAATATTATATATATGTGATAATACTTGCATAACTTAAAATTAAATTTAAAAATAATAATAATAATATAATAATAATAATAATAATAATAATAATAATAATAATAATAATAATAATAATAATAACAATAATAATAATATATGGTATATATATTATGATAATATATTGTAAATTAATAATCATAAGCAATAACATATATATACATATATATATATATATGGTTAAGAATTTAGTTAAAATATTAGCAGGGGAATTTCTAGCTTCTCCGATATAAACACATTTAATAATGCTGCCCCAATATATAACGAAGCTCTGTAGCCATACACACACACACACACACACACACACATATATATATATATATATATATATATATATATCCATCTACCTATCAATGTATATATATGCGTATGAATATATATATGTGGCTTTAAATGGCACGCTGTCAGCTGCGACGACGAAGGTTTCAGTCGATCCGATCAACAGAACAGCCTGCTCGTGAAATTAACGTGCATGTGTCTGTGCACTGCACAGACACGTGTACCCATAATGTAGTTCTGATGGAGATACAGCTTGACACAAGTCTGGACCTTTGAAATACAGGCACTACTCTCATTTGCTAGCTAAGTGAACTGGAGAAACGTGAAAGAAAGTGTCTAGCTCAAGCACAAAACGCGTTCCCAGCTATCGAACTCACAACTTTACGATCGTGAGCCGAATATGCTAACCGCTAAGCCATCCGCATTCTCTATATATATGTATGTATATGTATATATGTATGTGCACTCACGATCGTTTTTTTCAGTTTCTAGACCGTGTGGTGTGTTGTGTTTTTGAGCAAAATACTTCGTCTCACGTTGTTCTGTGACTACTTCGACACTAGACGCGTGGCGCACCATGCATCTATTCACGCAACTTTGATTAGATTGAGAAAGGGAGCTAATGTAAAACACTTACCTTCGGTCACTATAAACAAGTCATTTGTGCAGCTCTTTCGGCAAAAGTTGAATACTCATGAGTCGTCTTCGACAGGAGAGTTCACACAAACACAGATACACACGTATGTACGTATATAACTTATATACGCTCTTCGCTGCAATGAAACCTAGTAAAACGACGTGAAGTAGATTACACATTGTATTCAAGGCTAAAATTTAAATTATTAGTCCCATTTTACTAACGACCAAGCCACCTATGAAATACATTAAACAACATTGTATTTATGCGTAGGATACCCAAGAGCAGGAGTCTAAGAAACATGTTAACAAGTTGAAATGTTTATAAAAGCGAATATATATAATTGATCCTTATCACGTTTTTGTAATTTCATCTCTCTGACCTCCGAATTCTTATATCTCGAAGTCGGAATCTATTGCTCTTAGATTCCTGAAAGAATACGTTAGATAAAATTTCTGTTACATACATCATCAATGTGTCTTCTGGCTACTGAATGGTCAAGTATTTACGTCCTTTTCAACAATAAACTATCAATCTCTAAGCTATTAATTAT
This sequence comes from Octopus sinensis, assembly GCF_006345805.1. NCBI lineage: Eukaryota > Metazoa > Mollusca > Cephalopoda > Octopoda > Octopodidae > Octopus > Octopus sinensis. The sequence continues at coordinate 56,913,667 of NC_043001.1, forward strand.
TAAATGAACAATTTACAGAATTAAAACAATTACATGAGCAGGATGAATCAAATCTAAAATGTTAAATATTTGTACTATTTATGTACAATCATTCTGTTTCCAAATAAAGAAGCTGAAAGGAATGAAAGAGATGAACTGAAGGACGGGGCCTCTATACAAAAATGGAAATTTTAGAAGTGATGTGTCTGCATATATTCTTTTATTCTTTTACTTGTTTCAGTTATTTGACTGGATGTTACGATTGCAGTTCCATTCCTTGGATAATGAAACTGCAATTGTAACATCCAACATATTTTAATTTTTATTCTCTTACTCCCCTTTATACGTCCTATCTCTCTCCCTTTCCAAAATAACTCTTCATACTGAACTCTATTATTTCCTTCTATATATATCGTCTCTGATGATGGGATATCCTTTATATTCCTGAAACAGCTGTAAGATTACGTTTCACTTTATAACTGTTCTAGAAATTTTACACTGACTTGGCTTTGTTTTCTCATTTTATTTAACATACACACACACACACACACACAACACACACACAAATACACACACACACAAATACACAACACATACACAAATACACACACACACACACACAAATACACAACACATACACAAATACACACACACACACAAATACATACACACACATATCATGGACTGTTCCGTAGTTAGACGACGTGTTCGGCAATTTCTTGCCTAACAAACAGACAGATGATCTGTTTACAGTGATCAAATGTTGTGTTCACTCCCTCCTTCTTGCCTAACAACCAGACAGATGATCTGTTTATAGTGATCAGATGTTTGTGTTCACTCCCTCCTTCTTGCCTAACAACCAGACAGATGATCTGTTTATAGTGATCAAATGTTTGTGTTCACTCCCTCCTTCTTGCCTAACAACCAGACAGATGATCTGTTTATAGTGATCAGATGTTTGTGTTCACTCGCTCCTTCTTGCCTAACAACCAGACAGATGATCTGTTTATAGTGATCAGATGTTTGTGTTCACTCGCTCCTTCTTGCCTAACGACCAGACAGATGATCTGTTTATAGTGATCAGATGTTTGTGTTCACTCCCTCCTTCTTGCCTAACAACCAGACAGATGATCTGTTTATAGTGATCAGATGTTTGTGTTCACTCCCTCCTTCTTGCCTAACAACCAGACAGGTGTCTGTTTATAGTGATCAGATGTTTGTGTTCACTCCCTCCTTCTTGCCTAACAACCAGACAGATGATCTGTTTATAGTGATCAAATGTTTGTGTTCACTCCCTCCTTCTTGCCTAACAACCAGACAGGTGATCTGTTTATAGTGATCAGATGCTTGTGTTCACTCCATCCTTCTTGCCTAACAAACAGACAGATGATCTGTTTATAGTGATCAGATGTTTGTGTTCACTCCCTCCTTCTTGCCTAACAAACAGACAGATGATCTGTTTATAGTGATCAGAAGTTTGTGTTCACTCCCTCCTTCTTGCCTAACAACCAGACAGATGATCTGTTTATAGTGATCAGATGTTTGTGTTCACTCCCTCCTTCTTGCCTAACAACATGACAGATGATCTGTTTATAGTGATCAAATGTTTGTGTTCACTCCCTCCTTCTTGCTTAACAACCAGACAGATGATCTGTTTATAGTGATCAGATGTTTGTGTTCACTCCCTCCTTCTTGCCTAACAACCAGACAGATGATCTGTTTATAGTGATCAGATGTTTGTGTTCACTCCCTCCTTCTTGCCTAACAACCAGACAGATGATCTGTTTATAGTGATCAAATGTTTGTGTTCACTCCCTCCTTCTTGCCTAACAACCAGACAGATGATCTGTTTATAGTGATCAAATGTTTGTGTTCACTCCCTCCTTCTTGCCTAACAACCAGCAGATGATCTGTTTATAGTGATCAGATGTTTGTGTTCACTCCTCCCTCCTTCTTGCCTAACAACCAGACAGATGATCTGTTTATAGTGATCAGATGTTTGTGTTCACTCGCTCCTTCTTGCCTAACAACCAGACAGATGATCTGTTTATAGTGATCAGATGTTGTGTTCACTCGCTCCTTCTTGCCTAACAACCAGACAGATGATCTGTTTATAGTGATCAGATGTTTGTGTTCACTCCCTCCTTCTTGCCTAACAACCAGACAGATGATCTGTTTTAGTGATCAGATGTTTGTGTTCACTCCCTCCTTCTTGCCTAACACCAGACAGATGATCTGTTTATAGCGATCAGATGTTTGTGTTCACTCACTCCCCTCCTTCTTGCCTAACAACCAGACAGATGATCTGTTTATAGTGATCAGATGTTTGTGTTCACTCCCTCCTTCTTGCCTAACAACCAGACAGATGATCTGTTTATAGTGATCAAATGTTTGTGTTCACTCCCTCCTTCTTGCCTAACAACCAGATAGATGATCTGTTTATAGTGATCAGATGCTTGTGTTAAACTCCATCCTTCTTGCCTAACAAACAGACAGATGATCTGTTTATAGTGATCAGATGTTTTGTGTTCACTCGCTCCTTCTTGCCTAACAACCAGACAGATGATCTGTTTATAGTGATCAGATGTTGTGTTCACTCCCTCCTTCTTGCCTAACAACCAGACAGATGATCTGTTTATAGTGATCAGATGTTTGTGTTCACTCCCTCCTTCTTGCCTAACAACCAGACAGATGATCTTTTATAGTGATCAGAATGTTTGTGTTCACCTCCCTCCTTCTTGCCTAACAACCAGACAGATGATCTGTTTATAGTGATCAGATGTTTGTGTTCACTCCCTCCTCTTCTTGCCTAACAACCAGACAGATGATCTGTTTATAGTGATCAATGTTTGTGTTCACTCCCTCCTTCTTGCCTAACAAACAGACAGATGATCTGTTTATAGTGATCAATTTTGTGTTCACTCCCCCTTCTTGCCTAACAACCAGACAGATGATCTGTTTATAGTGATCAGATGTTTGTGTTCACTCCCTCCTTCTTGCCTAACAACCAGACAGGTGTCTGTTTATAGTGATCAGATGTTTGTGTTCACTCCCTCCTTCTTGCCTAACAACCAGACAGATGATCTGTTTATAGTGATCAAATGTTTGTGTTCACTCCCTCCTTCTTGCCTAACAACCAGACAGGTGATCTGTTTATAGTGATCAGATGCTTGTGTTCACTCCATCCTTCTTGCCTAACAACAGACAGATGATCTGTTTATAGTGATCAGATGTTTGTGTTCACTCCCTCCTTCTTGCCTAACAAACAGACAGATGATCTGTTTATAGTGATCAGAAGTTGTGTTCACTCCCTCCTTCTTGCCTAACAACCAGACAGATGATCTGTTTATAGTGATCAATGTTTGTGTTCACTCCCTCCTTCTTGCCTAACACCAGACAGATGATCTGTTTATAGTGATCAAATGTTTGTGTTCACTCCCTCCTTCTTGCTTAACAACCAGACAGATGATCTGTTTATAGTGATCAGATGTTTGTGTTCACTCCCTCCTTCTTGCCTAACAACCAGACAGATGATCTGTTTATAGTGATCAAATGTTTGTGTTCACTCCCTCCTTCTTGCCTAACAACCAGACAGATGATCTGTTTATAGTGATCAAATGTTTGTGTTCACTCCCTCCTTCTTGCCTAACAACCAGACAGATGATCTGTTTATAGTGATCAGATGTTTGTGTTCACTCCCTCCTTCTTGCCTAACAACCAGACAGATGATCTGTTTATAGTGATCAGATGTTTGTGTTCACTCCCTCTTCTTGCCTAACAACCAGACAGATGATCTGTTTATAGTGATCAGATGTTTGTGTTCACTCGCTCCTTCTTGCCTAACAACCAGACAGATGATCTGTTTATAGTGATCAGATGTTTGTGTTCACTCCCTCCTTCTTGCCTAACAACCAGACAGATGATCTGTTTATAGTGATCAGATGTTTGTGTTCACTCCCTCCTTCTTGCCTAACAACCAGACAGATGATCTGTTTATAGTGATCAGATGTTTGTGTTCACTCCCTCCTTCTTGTCCTAACAACCAGACAGATGATCTGTTTATAGCGATCAGATGTTTGTGTTCACTCCCTCCTTCTTGCCTAACAACAACCATGATCTGTAATAGTGATCAGATCCCCCCTCTGACACACCAGACAGACACACACCCTCCTTCACCAAACCCAACAGACACCAAGATCAACCAAACCAGACAGATGATCTGTTTATAGTGATCAGATGTTTGTGTTCACTCCCTCCTTCTTGCCTAACAACCAGACAGATGATCTGTTTATAGTGATCAAATGTTTGTGTTCACTCCCTCCTTCTTGCCTAACAACCAGACAGATGATCTGTTTATAGTGATCAGATGCTTGTGTTCACTCCATCCTTCTTGCCTAACAAACAGACAGATGATCTGTTTATAGTGATCAGATGTTTGTGTTCACTCCTCCTTCTTGCCTAACAACCAGACAGATGATCTGTTTATAGTGATCAGATGTTTGTGTTCACTCCCTCCTTCTTGCCTAACAACCAGACAGATGATCTGTTTATAGTGATCAGATGTTTGTGTTCACTCCCTCCTTCTTGCCTAACAACCAGACAGATGATCTGTTTATAGTGATCAGATGTTTGTGTTCACTCCCTCCTTCTTGCCTAACAACCAGACAGATGATCTGTTTATAGTGATCAGATGTTTGTGTTCACTCCCTCCTTCTTGCCTAACAACCAGACAGATGATCTGTTTATAGTGATCAAATGTGTGTTGTTCACTCCCTCCTTCTTGCCTAACAACCAGACAGATGATCTGTTTATAGTGATCAGATGTTTGTGTTCACTCCCTCCTTCTTGCCTAACAAACAGACAGATGATCTGTTTATAGTGATCAGAAGTTTGTGTTCACTCCCTCCTTCTTGCCTAACAACCAGACAGATGATCTGTTTATAGTGATCAGATGTTTGTGTTCACTCCCTCCTTTGCCGCCTAACAACATGACAGATGATCTGTTATAGTGATCAAATGTTTGTGTTCACTCCCTCCTTCTTGCTTAACAACCAGACAGATGATCTGTTTATAGTGATCAGATGTTTGTGTTCACTCCCTCCTTCTTGCCTAACAACCAGACAGATGATCTGTTTTAGTGATCAGATGTTTGTGTTCACTCCCTCCTTCTTGCCTAACAACAGACAGATGATCTGTTTATAGTGATCAATGTTTGTGTTCACTCGCTCCTTCTTGCCTAACAACCAGACAGATGATCTGTTTATAGTGATCAGATGTTGTGTTCACTCCCTCCTTCTTGCCTAACAACATGACAGATGATCTGTTTATAGTGATCAGATGTTTGTGTTCACTCCTCCTTCTTGTCTAACAACCAGACAGATGATCTGTTTATAGCGATCAGATGTTTGTGTCACTCCCTCCTTCTTGCCTAACAACCAGACAGATGATCTGTTTATAGTGATCAGATGTTTGTGTTCACTCCTCCCTCCTTCTTGCCTAACAACCAGAGAGATGATTGTTTATAGTGATCAAATGTTTGTGTTCACTCCTCCTTCTTGCCTAACAACCAGACAGATGATCTGTTTATAGTGATCAGATGTTGTGTTCATCCCTCCTTCTTGCCTAACAACCAGACAGATGATCTGTTTATAGTGATCAGATGTTGTGTTCACTCGCTCCTTCTTGCCTAACAACCAGACAGATGATCTGTTTATAGTGATCAAATGTTGTGTTCACTCCCTCCTTCTTGCCTAACAACCAGACAGATGATCTGTTTATAGTGATCAGATGTTTGTGTTCACTCCCTCCTTCTTGCCTAACAACAGACAGATGATCTGTTTATAGTGATCAAGATTTTGTGTTCACTCCTCCTTCTTGCCTAACAACCAGACAGATGATCTGTTTATAGTGATCAGATGTTTGTGTTCACTCCCTCCTTCTTGCCAAACAACCAGACAGATGATCTGTTTATAGTGATCAGATGTTTGTGTTCACTCCCTCCTTCTTGCCTAACAACCAGACAGATGATCTGTTTATAGTGATCAAATGTTGTGTTCACTCCCTCCTTCTTGCCTAACAAACAGACAGATGATCTGTTTATAGTGATCAGAAGTTTGTGTTCACTCCCTCCTTCTTGCCTAACAACCAGACAGATGATCTGTTTATAGTGATCAGATGTTTGTGTTCACTCCCTCCTTCTTGCCTAACAACCAGACAGATGATCTGTTTATAGTGATCAGATGTTTGTGTTCACTCGCTCCTTCTTGCCTAACAACCAGACAGATGATCTGTTTATAGTGATCAGATGTTTGTGTTCACTCCCTCCTTCTTGCCTAACAACCAGACAGATGATCTGTTTATAGTGATCAGTTATTTGTGTTCACTCCCTCCTTCTTGCCTAACAACCAGACAGGTGTCTGTTTATAGTGATCAGATGTTTGTGTTCACTCCCTCCTTCTTGCCTAACAACATGACAGATGATCTGTTTATAGTGATCAAATGTTTGTGTTCACTCCCTCCTTCTTGCTTAACAACCAGACAGATGATCTGTTTATAGTGATCAGATGTTTGTGTTCACTCCCTCCTTCTTGCCTAACAACCAGACAGATGATGTTTATAGTGATCAGATGTTTGTGTTCACTCCCTCCTTCTTGCCTAACAACCAGACAGATGATCTGTTTATAGTGATCAAATTTGTGTTCACTCCCTCCTTCTTGCCTAACAACCAGACAGATGATCTGTTTATAGTGATCAAATGTTTGTGTTCACTCCCTCCTTCTTGCCTAACAACCAGACAGATGATCTGTTTATAGTGATCAGATGTTTGTGTTCACTCCCTCCTCCTTGCCTAACAACCAGACAGATGATCTGTTTATAGTGATCAGATGTTTGTGTTCACTCGCTCCTTCTTGCCTAACAACCAGACAGATGATCTGTTTATAGTGATCAGATGTTTGTGTTCACTCGCTCCTTCTTGCCTAACAACCAGACAGATGATCTGTTTATAGTGATCAGATGTTTGTGTTCACTCCCTCCTTCTTGCCTAACAACCAGACAGATGATCTGTTTATAGTGATCAGATGTTTGTGTTCACTCCCTCCTTCTTTTCTAACAACCAGACAGATGATCTGTTTATAGTGATCAGAAGTTTGTGTTCACTCCCTCCTTCTTGCCTAACAACCAGACAGATGATCTGTTTATAGTGATCAGTTGTTTGTGTTCACTCCCTCCTTCTTGCCTAACAACCAGACAGATGATCTGTTTATAGTGATCAGATGTTTGTGTTCACTCGCTCCTTCTTGCCTAACGACCAGACAGATGATCTGTTTATAGTGATCAGATGTTTGTGTTCACTCCCTCCTTCTTGCCTAACAACATGACAGATGATCTGTTTATAGTGATCAGATGTTTGTGTTCACTCCCTCCTTCTTGCCTAACAACCAGACAGGTGTCTGTTTATAGTGATCAGATGTTTGTGTTCACTCCCTCCTTCTTGCCTAACAACATGACAGATGATCTGTTTATAGTGATCAGATGTTTGTGTTTACTCCCTCCTTCTTGTCTAACAACCAGGCAGATGATCTGTTTATAGCGATCAGATGTTTGTGTTCACTCCCTCCTTCTTGCCTAACAACATGACAGATGATCTGTTTATAGTGATCAAAGTTTGTGTTCACTCCCTCCTTCTTGCCTAACAACAGACAGATGATCTGTTTATAGTGATCAGATGTTTGTGTTCACTCCCTCCTTCTTGCCTAACAACAGACAGATGATCTGTTTATAGTGATCAAATGTTTGTGTTCACTCCCTCCTTCTTGCCTAACAACCAGACAGATGATCTGTTTATAGTGATCAAATGTTTGTGTTCACTCCCTCCTTCTTGCCTAACAACCAGACAGATGATCTGTTTATAGTGATCAGATGTTGTGTTCACTCCCTCCTCTTGCCTAACAACCAGACAGATGATCTGTTTATAGTGATCAGATGTTGTGTTCACTCGCTCCTTCTTGCCTAACAACCAGACAGATGATCTGTTTATAGTGCTCAGATGTTTGTGTTCACTCGCTCCTTCTTGCCTAACAACCAGACAGATGATCTGTTTATAGTGATCAGATGTTGTGTTCACTCCCTCCTTCTTGCCTAACAACCAGACAGATAATCTGTTTATAGTGATCAGATGTTGTGTTCACTCCCTCCTTCCTGCTAACAACCAGACAGATGATCTGTTTATAGCGATCAGATGTTTGTGTTCACTCCCTCCTTCTTGCCTAACAACCAGACAGATGATCTGTTTATAGTGATCAGATGTTTGTGTTCACTCCCTCCTTCTTGCCTAACAACCAGACAGATGATCTGTTTATAGTGATCAAATGTTTGTGTTCACTCCCTCCTTCTTGCCTAACAACCAGATAGATGATCTGTTTATAGTGATCAGATGCTTGTGTTCACTCCATCCTTCTTGCCTAACAAACAGACAGATGATCTGTTTATAGTGATCAGATGTTTGTGTTCACTCGCTCCTTCTTGCCTAACAACCAGACAGATGATCTGTTTATAGTGATCAGATGTTTGTGTTCACTCCCTCCTTCTTGCCTAACAACCAGACAGATGATCTGTTTATAGTGATCAGATGTTTGTGTTCACTCCCTCCTTCTTGCCTAACAACCAGACAGATGATCTGTTTATAGTGATCAAATGTTTGTGTTCACTCCCTCCTTCTTGCTTAACAACCAGACAGATGATCTGTTTATAGTGATCAGATGTTTGTGTTCACTCCCTCCTTCTTGCCTAACAACCAGACAGATGATCTGTTTATAGTGATCAGATGTTTGTGTTCACTCCCTCCTTCTTGCCTAACAACCAGACAGATGATCTGTTTATAGTGATCAAATGTTTGTTTTCACTCGCTCCTTCTTGCCTAACAACCAGACAGATGATCTGTTTATAGTGATCAGATTTTTGTGTTCACTCCCTCCTTCTTGCCTAACAACATGACAGATGATCTGTTTATAGTGATCAGATGTTTGTGTTCACTCCCTCCTTCTTGTCTAACAACCAGACAGATGATGTTTATAGCGATCAGATGTTTGTGTTCACTCCCTCCTTCTTGCCTAACAACCAGACAGATGATCTGTTTATAGTGATCAGATGTTTGTGTTCACTCCCTCCTTCTTGCCTAACAACCAGACAGATCATCTGTTTATAGTGATCAAATGTTTGTGTTCACTCCCTCCTTCTTGCCTAACAACCAGATAGATGATCTGTTTATAGTGATCAGATGCTTGTGTTCAGTCCATCATTCTTGCCTAACAAACAGACAGATGATCTGTTTATAGTGATCAGATGCTTGTGTTCACTCGCTCCTTCTTGCCTAACAACCAGACAGATGATCTGTTTATAGTGATCAAATGTTTGTGTTGTTCACCATCCTTCTTGCCTAACAACCAGACAGATGATCTGTTTATAGTGATCAGATGTTTGTGTTCACTCCCTCCTTCTTGCCTAACAACCAGACAGATGATCTGTTTATAGTGATCAAATATTTGTGTTCACTCCCTCCTTCTTGCCTAACAACCAGACAGATGATCTGTTTATAGTGATCAGATGTTTGTGTTCACTCCCTCCTTCTTCTTGCCAACAACCAGACAGATGATCCTTTATAGTGATCAGATGTTTGTGTTCACTCCCTCCTTCTTGCCTAACAACCAGACAGATGATCTGTTTATAGTGATCAAATGTTTGTGTTCACTCCCTCCTTCTTGCCTAACAAACAGACAGATGATCTGTTTATAGTGATCAGAAGTTTGTGTTCACTCCCTCCTTCTTGCCTAACAACCAGACAGATGATCTGTTTATAGTGATCAGATGTTTGTGTTCACTCCCTCCTTCTTGCCTAACAACCAGACAGATGATCTGTTTATAGTGATCAGATGTTTGTGTTCACTCGCTCCTTCTTGCCTAACGACCAGACAGATGATCTGTTTATAGTGATCAGATGTTTGTGTTCACTCCCTCCTTCTTGCCTAACAAACAGACAGATGATCTGTTTATAGTGATCAGATGTTTGTGTTCACTCCCTCCTTCTTGCCTAACAACCAGACAGGTGTCTGTTTATAGTGATCAGATGTTTGTGTTCACTCCCTCCTTCTTGCCTAACAACCAGACAGATGATCTGTTTATAGTGATCAATGTTTGTGTTCACTCCCTCCTTCTTGCCTAACAACCAGACAGGTGATCTGTTTATAGTGATCAGATGCTTGTGTTCACTCCATCCTTCTTGCCTAACAAATAGACAGATGATCTGTTTATAGTGATCAGATGTTTGTGTTCACTCCCTCCTTCTTCTTGCCTAACAAACTGACAGATGATCTGTTATAGTGATCAGAAGTTTGTGTTCACTCCCTCCTTCTTGCCTAACAGCCAGACAGATGATCTGTTTATAGTGATCAGATGTTTGTGTTCACTCCCTCCTTCTTGCCTAACAACATGACAGATGATCTGTTTATAGTGATCAGATGTTTGTTCACACCTCCTCCTCTTGCCTAACAACCAGACAGATGATCTGTTTATAGTGATCAGATGTTTGTGTTCACTCCCTCCTTCTTGTCTAACAACCAGACAGATGATCTGTTTATAGCGATCAGATGTTTGTGTTCACTCCCTCCTTCTTGCCTAACAACCAGACAGATGATCTGTTTATAGTGATCAGATGTTTGTGTTCACTCCCTCCTTCTTGCCTAACAACCAGACAGATGATCTGTTTATAGTGATCAAATGTTTGTGTTCACTCCCTCCTTCTTGCCTAACAACCAGATAGATGATCTGTTTATAGTGATCAGATGCTTGTGTTCACTCCATCCTTCTTGCCAACAACAGATGATCTGTTTATAGTGATCAGATGTTGTGTTCACTCGCTCCTTCTTGCCTAACAACCAGACAGATGATCTGTTTATAGTGATCAGATGTTTGTGTTCACTCCCTCCTTCTTGCCTAACAACCAGACAGATGATCTGTTTATAGTGATCAGATGTTTGTGTTCACTCCCTCCTTCTTGCCTAACCCAGACAGATGATCTGTTCATAGTGATCAAATGTTTGTGTTCACTCCCTCCTTCTTGCCTAACAACCAGACAGATCATCTGTTATAGTGATCAGATGTTTGTGTTCACTCCCTCCTTCTTGCCTAACAACCAGACAGATGATCTGTTTATAGTGATCAGATGTTTGTGTTCACTCCCTCCTCTTCTTGCCTAACAACCAGACAGATGATCTGTTTATAGTGATCAAATGTTTGTGTTCACTCCCTCCTTCTTGCCTAACAAGACAGATGATCTGTTTATAGTGATCAAAGTTTGTGTTCACTCCTCCTCCTCTTGCCTAACAACCAGACAGATGATCTGTTTATAGTGATCAGATGTTTGTGTTCACTCCCTCTTTCTTGCCTAACAACCAGACAGATGATCTGTTTATAGTGATCAGATGTTTGTGTTCACTCGCTCCTTCTTGCCTAACAACCAGACAGATGATCTGTTTATAGTGATCAGATGTTTGTGTTCACTCCCTCCTTCTTGCCTAACAACCAGACAGATGATCTGTTTATAGTGATCAGATGTTTGTGTTCACTCCCTCCTTCTTGTCTAACAACCAGACAGATGATCTGTTTATAGCGATCAGATGTTTGTGTTCACTCCCTCCTTCTTGCCTAACAACCAGACAGATGATCTGTTTATAGTGATCAGATGTTTGTGTTCACTCCCTCCTTCTTGCCTAACAACCAGAGAGATGATCTGTTTATAGTGATCAAATGTTTGTGTTCACTCCCTCCTTCTTGCCTAACAACCAGATAGATGATCTGTTTATAGTGATCAGATGCTTGTGTTCAGTCCATCCTTCTTGCCTAACAACCAGACAGATGATCTGTTTTATAATGATCAGATGCTTTGTTCACTCGCTCCTTCTTGCCTAACAACCAGACAGATGATCTGTTTATAGTGATCAAATGTTTGTGTTCACTCCCTCCTTCTTGCCTAACAACCAGACAGATGATCTGTTTATAGTGATCAGATGTTTGTGTTCACCCTCCTTCTTTCTTGCCTAACAACCAGACAGATGATCTGTTTATAGTGATCAAATATTTGTGTTCACTCCCTCCTTCTTGCCTAACAACCAGACAGATCATCTGTTTATAGTGATCAGATGTTTGTGTTCACTCCCTCCTTCTTGCCTAACAACCAGACAGATGATCTGTTTATAGTGATCAGATGTTTGTGTTCACTCCCTCCTTCTTGCCTAACAACCAGACAGATGATCTGTTTATAGTGATCAAATGTTTGTGTTCACTCCCTCCTTCTTGCCTAACAAACAGACAGATGATCTGTTTATAGTGATCAGAAGTTTGTGTTCACTCCCTCCTTCTTGCCTAACAACCAGACAGATGATCTGTTTATAGTGATCAGATGTTTGTGTTCACTCCCTCCTTCTTGCCTAACAACGAGGCAGATGATCTGTTTATAGTGATCAGATGTTTGTGTTCACTCGCTCCTTCATGCCTAACGACCAGACAGATGATCTGTTTATAGTGATCAGATGTTTGTGTTCACTCCCTCCTTCTTGCCTAACAACCAGACAGATGATCTGTTTATAGTGATCAGATGTTTGTGTTCACTCCCTCCTTCTTGCCTAACAACCAGACAGGTGTCTGTTTATAGTGATCAGATGTTTGTGTTCACTCCCTCCTTCTTGCCTAACAACCAGACAGATGATCTGTTTATAGTGATCAAATTTTGTGTCACTCCCTCCTTCTTGCCTAACAACCAGACAGGTGATCTGTTTATAGTGATCAGATGCTTGCGTTCACTCCATCCTTCTTACCTAACAAACAGACAGATGATCTGTTTATAGTGATCACATGTTTGTGTTCACTCCCTCCTTCTTGCCTAACAAACAGACAGATGATCTGTTTATAGTGATCAAATGTTTGTGTTCACTCCCTCCTTCTTGCCTAACAACCAGACAGATGATCTGTTTATAGTGATCAGATGTTTGTGTTCACTCCCTCCTTCTTGCTTAACAACATGACAGATGATCTGTTTATAGTGATCAAATGTTTGTGTTCACTCCCTCCTTCTTGCTTAACAACCAGACAGATGATCTGTTTATAGTGATCAGATGTTTGTGTTCACTCCCTCCTTCTTGCCTAACAACCAGACAGATGATCTGTTTATAGTGATCAGATGTTTGTTTTCACTCCCTCCTTCTTGCCTAACAACCAGACAGATGATCTGTTTATAGTGATTAGATGTTTGTGTTCACTCCCTCCTTCTTGCCTAACAACCAGACAGGTGTCTGTTTATAGTAATCAGATGTTTGTGTTCACTCCCTCCTTCTTGCCTAACAACCAGACAGATGATCTGTTTATAGTGATCAAATGTTTGTGTTCACTCCCTCCTTCTTGCCTAACAACCAGACAGGTGATCTGTTTATAGTGATCAGATGCTTGTTTTCACTCCATCCTTCTTGCCTAACAAACAGACAGATGATCTGTTTATAGTGATCAGATGTTGTGTTCACTCCCTCCTTCTTGCCTAACAAAAGACAGATGATCTGTTATAGTGATCAGAAGTTTGTGTTCACTCCCTCCTTCTTGCCTAACAACCAGACAGATGATCTGTTTATAGTGATCAGATGTTTGTGTTCACTCCCTCCTTCTTGCCTAACATGACAGATGATCTGAGTCTGTTTATAGTGATCAAATGTTTGTGTTCACTCCCTCCTTCTTGCTTAACAACCAGACAGATGATCTGTTTATAGTGATCAGATGTTTGTGTTCACTCCCTCCTTCTTGCCTAACAACCAGACAGATGATCTGTTTATAGTGATCAGATGTTTGTGTTCACTCCCTCCTTCTTGCCTAACAACCAGACAGATGATCTGTTTATAGTGATCAAATGTTTGTGTTCACTCCCTCCTTCTTGCCTAACAACCAGACAGATGATCTGTTTATAGTGATCAAATGTTTGTGTTCACTCCCTCCTTTTTGCCTAACAACCAGACAGATGATCTGTTTATAGTGATCAGATGTTTGTGTTCACTCCCTCCTCCTTGCCTAACAACCAGACAGATGATCTGTTTATAGTGATCAGATGTTTGTGTTCACTCCCTCCTTCTTGCCTAACAACCAGACAGATGATCTGTTTATAGTGATCAGGATGTTTGTGTTCACTCCTCCTTCTTGCCTAACAACCAGACAGATGATCTGTTTATAGTGATCAAATGTTTGTGTTCACTCCCTCCTTCTTTCCTAACAACCAGACAGATGATCTGTTTATAGTGATCAGATGTTTGTGTTCACTCCCTCCTTCTTGCCTAACAACATGACAGATGATCTGTTTATAGTGATCAAATGTTTGTGTTCACTCCCTCCTTCTTGCTTAACAACCAGACAGATGATCTGTTTATAGTGATCAGATGTTTGTGTTCACTCCCTCCTTCTTGCCTAACAACCAGACAGATGATCTGTTTATAGTGATCAGATGTTTGTGTTCACTCCCTCCTTCTTGCCTAACAACCAGACAGATGATCTGTTTATAGTGATCAAATGTTTGTGTTCACTCCCTCCTTCTTGCCTAACAACCAGATAGATGATCTGTTTATAGTGATCAGATGCTTGTGTTCAGTCCATCCTTCTTGCCTAACAAACAGACAGATGATCTGTTTATAATGATCAGATGCTTGTGTTCACTCGCTCCTTCTTGCCTAACAACCAGACAGATGATCTGTTTATAGTGATCAAATGTTTGTGTTCACTCCCTCCTTCTTGCCTAACAACCAGACAGATGATCTGTTTATAGTGATCAGATGTTTGTGTTCACTCCCTCCTTCTTGCCTAACAACCAGACAGATGATCTGTTTATAGTGATCAAATATTTGTGTTCACTCCCTCCTTCTTGCCTAACAACCAGACAGATCATCTGTTTATAGTGATCAGATGTTTGTGTTCACTCCCTCCTTCTTGCCTAACAACCAGACAGATGATCTGTTTATAGTGATCAGATGTTTGTGTTCACTCCCTCTTTCTTGCCTAACAACCAGACAGATGATCTGTTTATAGTGATCAAATGTTTGTGTTCACTCCCTCCTTCTTGCCTAACAAACAGACAGATGATCTGTTTATAGTGATCAGAAGTTTGTGTTCACTCCCTCCTTCTTCCCTAACAACCAGACAGATGATCTGTTTATAGTGATCAGATGTTTGTGTTCACTCCCTCCTTCTTGCCTAACAACCAGACAGATGATCTGTTTATAGTGATCAGATGTTTGTGTTCACTCGCTCCTTCATGCCTAACGACCAGACAGATGATCTGTTTATAGTGATCAGATGTTTGTGTTCACTCCCTCCTTCTTGCCTAACAACCAGACAGATGATCTGTTTATAGTGATCAGATGTTTGTGTTCACTCCCTCCTTCTTGCCTAACAACCAGACAGATGATCTGTTTATAGTGATCAGATGCTTGTGTTCACTCGCTCCTTCTTGCCTAACGACCAGACAGATGATCTGTTTATAGTGATCAAATGTTGTGTTCACTCCCTCCTTCTTGCCTAACAACCAGACAGATGATCTGTTTATAGTGATCAGATTGTTTGTGTTCACTCCCTCCTTCTTGCTTAACAACCAGACATGTGATCTGTTTATAGTGATCAGATGTGTTTGTGTTCACTCCCTCCTTCTTGCCTAACAACCAGACAGGTGGTGATTGTTTATAGTGAGCAGATGTTTGTGTTCACTGCCTCCTTCTGCCCTAACAACCAGACAGATGATCTGTTTATAGTGATCAGATGTTTGTGTTCACTCCCTCCTTCTTGCCTAACAACCAGACAGATGATCTGTTTATAGTGATCAGATGTTTGTGTTCACTCGCTCCTTCTTGCCTAACGACCAGACAGATGATCTGTTTATAGTGATCAGATGTTTGTGTTCACTCTCCTCCTTGCCTAACAACCAGACAGATGATCTGTTTATAGTGATCAGATGTTTGTGTTCACTCGCTCCTACTTGCCTAACAACACAGACAGGTGTCTGTTATAGTGATCAGATGTTGTGTTCACTCCCTCCTTCTTGCCTAACAACCAGACAGATGATCTGTTTATAGTGATCAAATGTTTGTGTTCACTCCCTCCTTCTTGCCTAACAACCAGACAGGTGATCTGTTTATAGTGATCAGATGCTTGTGTTCACTCATCCTTCTTGCCTAACAAACAGAACAGATGATCTGTTTATAGTGATCAGATGTTTGTGTTCACTCCCTCCTTTTGCCTAACAAACAGACAGATGATCTGTTTATAGTGATCAGAAGTTTGTGTTCACTCCCTCCTTCTTGCCTAACAACAGACAGAAGATCTGTTATAGTGATCAGATGTTTGGTTCACTCCCTCCTTCTTGCCTAACAACCAGACAATGATCTGTTTATAGTGATCAGATGTTTGTGTTCACTCCCTCCTTCTTGCCTAACAACCAGACAGATGATCTGTTTATAGTGATCAGATGTTTGTGTTCACTCCCTCCTTCTTGCCTAAAACCAGACAGATGATCTGTTTATAGTGATCAAATGTTTGTGTTCACTCCCTCCTTCTTGCCTAACAACCAGACAGATGATCTGTTTATAGTGATCAGATGTTTGTGTTCACTCCCTCCTTCTTGCCTAACAACCAGACAGATGATCTGTTTATAGTGATCAGATGTTTGTGTTCACTCCCTCCTTCTTGCCTAACAACCAGACAGGTGTCTGTTTATAGTGATCAGATGTTTGTGTTCACTCCCTCCTTCTTGCCTAACAACCAGACAGATGATCTGTTATAGTGATCAAATGTTTGTGTTCACTCCCTCCTTCTTGCCTAACAACCAGACAGGTGATCTGTTATAGTGATCAGATGCTTGTTTTCACTCCATCCTTCTTGCCTAACAAACAGACAGATGATCTGTTTATAGTGATCAGATGTTTGTGTTCACTCCCTCCTTCTTGCCTAACAAACAGACAGATGATCTGTTTATAGTGATCAGAAGTTTGTGTTCACTCCCTCCTTCTTGCCTAACAACCAGACAGATGATCTGTTTATAGTGATCAGATGTTTGTGTTCACTCCCTCCTTCTTGCCTAACAACATGACAGATGATCTGTTTATAGTGATCAAATGTTTGTGTTCACTCCCTCCTTCTTGCTTAACAACCAGACAGATGATCTGTTTATAGTGATCAGATGTTTGTGTTCACTCCCTCCTTCTTGCCTAACAACCAGACAGATGATCTGTTTATAGTGATCAGATGTTTGTGTTCACTCCCTCCTTCTTGCCTAACAACAGACAGATGATCTGTTTATAGTGATCAAATGTTTGTGTTCACTCCCTCCTTCTTGCCTAACAACCAGACAGATGATCTGTTTATAGTGATCAAATGTTTGTGTTCACTCCCTCCTTTTGCCTAAAACCAGACAGATGATCTGTTTATAGTGATCAGATGTGTTTGTGTTCACTCCCTCCTTCTTGTTGCCTAACAACCAGACAGATGATCTGTTTATAGTGATCAGATGTTTGTGTTCACTCCCTCTTCTCTCCCATCACTGCTTTGCCTAACAACCCGACAGATGATCTGTTTATAGTAGTGTCAGATGTTTGTGTTCACTCGCTCCTTCTTGCCTAACAACCAGACAGATGATCTGTTTATAGTGATCAGATGTTTGTGTTCACTCCCTACTTCTTGCCTAACGACCAGACAGATGATCTGTTTATAGTGATCAAATGTTTGTGTTCACTCCCTCCTTCTTGCCTAACAACCAGACAGATGATCTGTTTATAGTGATCAGATGTTTGTGTTCACTCCCTCCTTCTTGCTTAACAACCAGACATGTGATCTGTTTATAGTGATCAGATGTTTGTGTTCACTCCCTCCTTCTTGCCTAACAACCAGACAGGTGATCTGTTTATAGTGATCAGATGTTTGTGTTCACTGCCTCCTTCTTGCCTAACAACCAGACAGATGATCTGTTTATAGTGATCAGATGTTTGTGTTCACTCCCTCCTTCTTGCTTAACAACCAGACAGATGATCTGTTTATAGTGATCAGATGTTTGTGTTCACTCGCTCCTTCTTGCCTAACAACCAGACAGATGATCTGTTTATAGTGATCAGATGTTTGTGTTCACTCGCTCCTTCTTGCCTAACAACCAGACAGATGATCTGTTTATAGTGATCAAATGTTTGTGTTCACTCCCTCCTTCTTGCCTAACAACCAGACAGGTGATCTGTTTATAGTGATCAGATGTTTGTGTTCACTCCCTCTTTCTTGCCTAACAACCAGACAGATGATCTCTTTATAGTGATCAAATGTTTGTGTTCACTCCCTCCTTCTTGCCTAACAACCAGACAGATGATCTGTTTATAGTGATCAGATGTTTGTGTTCACTCCATCCTTCTTGCCTAACAACCAGACAGATGATCTGTTTACAGTTATTAAATGTTTGAGTTCACTCCCTCCGTCAAATCAAGATTACTTGCACAGGTGCACCATATCCCACATGTCAGATGACGAAATGATTGCAGAGCAACTTGGAATGAAGTGCTTTACTCAAGAACACTACGCAACGCCGGGTCTGGGAATGGAACCTACGATCTCGCAATCAGGAGTGTAACACCCACTAAGCCATGCGCCTTCACATAAAATGTGTGTGTGTGTGTATGTGTGTGTGTATGTGACTGTGTGTACGTGTGTATACATGTTCATTTGTGTGTATGTGTGTATGTGTGTGCATGATAAGTTTTTGATTTAAGTAGGATAAGATAGTGCAGACATCGTGCAGAGAGAGCATATCACGCATGAGATGGCAAAGAGTGGGGAATGCATTTGGACAAACATAGTGAATTGATTCATTGACAGAACGATTAACCGACTAATCAAACAATCGATCATTGAATGGGTTAAATGGATGAGCAATCTACTTATAATAATAAAAGAAATGATACAGGACCACTGCATGTGGCTCTTATTAGTATAATGGTTATTGTAATAGCTGTTCGGAGATATATCAAAAGAAATATGTACGTATTCATTTTATATGTGCATATAGACATATATAATACATACATACATACACACATACTTACATACATACATACATACATACATACATACATACATACATACATACATACATACATACATACGAGGTCTGATCGATATGTATCCGGACTGTTGCCATAGTAACAAAGCTGAAGCACGCAGCGTAAGCCGCTTAGCAAAGATTGACATTGAATACTGTTGAGCATGCGCCCTAAGTTCTAACGTTCTAGCTCACTTCTGCTGTTTACAGCAGTGCTTGGAAGAAACGTGTGTAGTGTGTGATCGTCGCATTGGCCATTTAGAGAAAGTTTCATGGCGATACCTCTTCAGAGGCCTACGCAAAGTCGCAGAAAGTGTATAGAGAAGAATGTATGGGTCATACACAAGTGTACGAGTGTTTCTGACGTTTCCAAGATGGCCGAAAATATGTCGATATTGACGAACGTTCTGGGAGACCCACAAGCAGCAGAACTAAGAAAAACATCGCAGATGTGCGTGCAGCTGTAAGAGGATATCGTTGAATCGCCATCTGTGAGTTATTAGAAGATGAGTTACGGTTCGGTTTAGTCCATTATCACTGAAGATTTGAGTATGAGACGTGTGTGTACCATGTTTGTGCCAAAACTGCTTTCAGCTAACCATAAAGACTCTCGGGCTTCAGTTGCACAAGATCTCCTTGATTGTGTCGAGAATGAGGAAAATGTCTTGAACATTTTGCATAGGCCTTTGATCAGGTATCGCCAAGCTTTTAACAAAATTTGATGCAGATTTTCTGTTCAACTTTTTCTGTTATGGCCAATGCGACGATCATACGCTACCCACCTTCCTTCCAAGTACTTCTATAAACAGCAGAAGTGAGCTAGAAAATTAAAACTTAGAACCCATGCACGGCAGAGTTCAATTTGTGCCAGGCGGTTTCACACTGCGTGCTTTACCTTCCTGTCTATGGCAACAGTTCGGATACTTGTTGATCAGACTACGTACACACATACATAGCTACCTACCTACCTACCTACCTACCTACCTACCTACCTACCTACCTGTTTACATACATATATACATACATACATATATATATATATATATACACGTGCACACATAGGTATATATAAACATGCATATATGAATATTTGTGCGTATATACAATTTTATACAAACACTTACACACACATATATATGTATGTGTCTATGTATGTACATAAATATAATCATAAATATATATCCATATATAGAGAGAGATATATAATTATAAATATAAATATATATTTACATATATATGTGCACGTATAATTATAGACATAGAAATATATATATATATATATATATATATTATATATATATATATATATACACATGTATAGGCACACACACACAAACACACACACAATGTGTGATGTGTCGTAAATGTGTGGGTTATAATTTTATGTAAAATTGTGTCCTAGTTAAGAATCATTGAATATTTTAATGCCATAACAATTTTCCTCTTTGAAGAACCACAAAAACGCCACCCCACGAACGCAAACCACACAAAACTCTTTCGAAATATAAATACTAAATAGGGATCAATTAGTTACATGGTCATAGGATGTGCTGAAAAATTTTTTTCACTTCTTATGTAACGTAACGCTGAAACTGAAAAGAATGTCAACCAAATTTTGTGGAATTTTATTGCGACATTGTTTTCAGTGATTTTTTTTTTATTTCTTTGCTTCGATTTAATTTTGTGTGAAAACTCAAAGCCAAATTTTGCAATCTTCAACATTTTGCATAAAATATTCACACACATGCACATACAGACACTGGCAGAGAACACAAGAATACTCATATACTCACACATACACAGTAAAGGCAAAAAAGATTTTACACATTAAATTATAATAAAAAGAAAACACTCCCAATTTACACGATCTGTGTGTTTTTGCTCACACGCATAATAAACATACACATTGACATCTAAACATGCACATACATCTATTCACATCTATACTCACGCATTTAAAAAAAGAACAGAACCAACAATGTAGAGTGTATAAGGGAAAAATTTTACAGTTATGATTAATATTAAAAGATAAAAAGAATAATTTACGAGGTAAAACACAAAAAAGTGTTTGACGGGGAAATAGATAGCGTGATAAAGAAGAGGAACAGAGAGAGAGAGAGAGAGAGAGAGAGAGAGAGAGAGAGAGAGAAAGAGAGACAGAGAGTAAGAGAGACAGAGAGAGACAGAGAGTCGGAGAGAGAGATAGAAAGAGAGTGAAATAGAGAGAAAGAGAAAGAGAAAGACAGAGAAATAGAAAGAGAGATAGATAGAATGTATATGAGAGAGAGAGAGAGGAAGAGAGAGACAGAGAGAGACAGAGAGTCGGAGAGAGATAGAAAGAGAGTGAAAGAGAGAGAAAGAGAAATAGAAAGACAGAGAAATAGAAAGAGAGATAGATAGAATGTATTTTGAGAGAGAGAGAGAGAGAGAGAGAGAAAAGTAAAACAGTGAAATTGAATATTCATGACTATTTCAAGTCATCTGATAATAATATTTCATCCCTTCAAGACGTGATTATAGCATTTATTTCTTTTGTTTTATTTTATTTTCATGTCTTCTTTTATTTCAATTTTATTGAAAACTTAGCAAGCAAGAAAGAAAAAGGAAGAAAAACTAAAGCAAAAAAAAAAAAAAATCGCAAACAAACAAAAATGTAATATAATAAACAGAACAAAATATCTTGAAAATGAAAATAAAAGCACAAACTATTTTAGAAAAATGGTTTTTATTCATTGTGATTTGAGAATGGAAAGACAGCGAACGTAGTTTTCTGAGAGGCAGCACAGATGTGGACGTTTTCTTCAGACGTTTCTAAGACATGATTGTGCAAAATAATTATTTATATCTTTCCCGTGTTGAAGGATATAGAATGAAACAAGATGCTACTATTCTTGTTTTGTATTTTGTTTCCATCATCATTGGTTTATAAAGTAAATAAATGAAGGAAAATTCGGTATAAGCAGACTCCACAGATGACAAGACTCACAATAAATTCTTCCTGAAGTTATGGTCAACGTCATCCGTTAACCCAAACATTCTAACCCATTCAACTAGTATGTATATGTGTGTATGTATGTATGTATTTACGAGAGTGTATGTGTATATGTATGTGTGAATGCATGCATGTACACACACACACACACACACACACATATATATATATATATATATATATATATATATATACATATATATATGTATATATATACATACATACACACACATATATTTAATCGTATGTTTGTATGTATGTATATATGAATGTATGTATGTATGGATGTAGGTTTGTAAGCATATAATGCACGTACTCACACATTTACATATGTTATTTGAAAATATTTTATTAATGTATGCTGTTTTAACACTGTACTGATATATTCTTACACTCGACCTCATCTCTAATTGATACGACAAATGATCAAAGACATCCGCCAAAATAACTCGTCTGTTAATAAGGAAGAGCGTATTTAGAATTCCCTTATTGAAAGACAAAGATAATTGCAAGGGAATTTATTTGCTGTTTAGTGCAACCCTAGGGTGAATAGGGAAACTTTTCGTTAGCTTCTCTCACTGACGTTGTTAGTCCAGGTATTGCTAAGTATCGATGATGATCATTTGATCTCTTAAAGACTGTCCTGAGATACATCCAGGACATTCCAGCCAGGACGTTCCTCTCTGCTATTCATGGATTATTTGAGTAACTAAGTTTGGCATCTCCTTTATTTCTAAGATTAAAGAGTGAAATATTAGAATGAATTTTTAAGTAATGTTAGCGCATCATGCGCTAGTAAATTGCCTCGTGTTTTCGTTTCTGGCCTTTTCCTTTATTTATATTGTGATTAACTATTACTATTACCATCTGTGCATCCCTGACACCTGGGTGTTTGGATTCCTAAAAATATATTTACTTGAAATAATAATTCTCTGAAGCTTCTCCTAACTTTAGTTAAAGCTGTGTTGCAAAATCTTTACTTTTTGTACCGCAGTCTAACAAACTATTTCAAACGTTAAGTAAAAATAAACATTAAAAACAAACCAAAGAATGAAAAGTATCCAAGAAGATTTGTGGAAATATCTGCCGGCAAAAAGTATATTTGTTAGTAGAAATTTGTATTTATTGTTTTCAAACTGAGTTTGTAGCATAAAATAATTTTCTGCCTCACCACTTGTCTTTCTTTCACAAAAGACGTTCCCTTTTTAATTAATTTTTTTTACCTAAGGACTTTGTCCAAAATGACAGAAATCCCTCGGAGATGTTTACCAACTTAAGAAACTCGACTATTATATCTGTAAAATATCAAAAGTCTGCGAAAGAGATCCTAACTCTTCACTTAATATGTTAGAAGTAGCAGCCAAATACTCCTTCCAAGCAAATCATACTATCTTGAAAAACGAAGAAGAATACAGTAGATGACATAGTGCAAGATACATTATGAAGGAAAAAAGAGATGAATACTATTAGTTCCATGTTTGCTTGACCTGAACTAGACAAGGAAAAATAATTTATATAAGAGCTGAATTACCAGAAGTACCTTACAAAATGGAAGAAAACTAGTTTTGGTTTAGTTTAACAAGAGGCAAAAGGAGTGTAATTATTCGTGTAGTAGCAATCGTTGTTGCTGCTACCATTGACGTTGCCGTAGATGTTGTTTAGCACATTTCCAGCCTTGCTTGAAAAGGCTTATAATCAAAGATATTGTAACTAGTGATATTCTGTCTTTTCAGATATATAATACATGCATCATCTAGTTTATCGTTCCTTATTTAAAGACTGCATGTATGACGCGATTTGAGACAGATAAAGCTGATAATTCTAGTAGGTAGCACTACGATGCAGAAACACTTTCGATGGCACCTACGTTTCTATTTATAGAACATCCTACCAAAATATAGATGGTTAATTTCTTCCACATACGTCCATTATGAGTGTGCAGAGAATTTTAAATATCAAATCTCGAAAAAACAGCCTAACGATAAGGCCACGATGTCTAACCAGGACAATTATACAACAATAATTTCAGATGGTAACAAAGTTTAAGAAGTCGGAAAACGTTTGAAAATTTCTATGATATTTATTGAGACAGTACTGTATAAGAAGGATCAATTGAAAGGCCTACCATCATATACCCAATTATAAACGAATGTAGCTAAAAATTGGATAATGTACTCTAAAATAGATGAATATACAAATATATATAAAGATATAGAGACTGGAAGATGCATACGTACTTTTATAGGAAATGTGTTAAGGCCGAAAGGTAGCGTCGATGCTTCCTAGGGCTAAACAGCGGTGGTGTAATTCCCTTACAGGACAGTCACGTTAAGTATACAACCACAGTATCTACAAAATAATCTCGTAAAACAGGAGCTACCAGGTAAAAAAAATGATACATATTTTATATTCTGGTAATTCGATTCGTAAAACGGAACAAAATATGTGTCACTTAACAATTGTTGCTAAAGCTACTCCAGAATAGAGCATTGATTCGGTTAAAAACCAAACCATTATTTATGGGAAGAATTTATTGGATTAAAAAGTACTTTCATGCATCTATACTCTCATACACTCACTCTAAAGTACAATGATTTTCACTCTTGTGAATCTGAACGTTGTAATGCTTACCATCCGAGCACATATGACACAGGGATTTCATACGTTCCTTTAATCAACCTACTCTACCATGTCTAACAAGTCGTACACCAAGCACTTTTCACAACGTTCTGTTCCATCGTCGAAACGCTATAGAGTATTAAATTTATCTACCTAAAGATGTTTAAGATTGATATATAGTCTACAAGTTCAAATTCTTGAGAGAACGTTTAAATACCTTGAGAAGTTCCCTCCCTTTTCTGAATAACTAGTAAAACATGTAAATGTTTGCATACATGCATACATACATGCATACATACGTACATACATTATAGGCATACAGACAGACAAAATAACTACAAGCAAACATACAGCATGCATGCATACATGCACACATATATATATATACATACACGCCTGGAAGAGTATAAAGTTATGGGCGTGCCACAATTTACATATAAATCGGGAAGAAAGCATGTGTGATATAGATAAATATCACAAACACTTACATATCAATATATGATGCTTCTACAGAAGAGATAACATAATTGAATATAAAATATTTATGATTATGAAATTCAATAATGACTTATCAGGAAATAATCTAATAATGAAACGCTACGATCTAACAACGTTTTGAGGAACGAATTTGCTATCGCGTTGTGCTAACTCAAGGGGTATATGTAACTATTTGTGGAATTTTTTGTTGATATGAAGCAAACAGTATTTTAAAAATCAATAACAAAAAATTGAGGTGGCTTTGCATTGACATAATTATCAGAAATTACTGAAATTAATTTAATGTTAGATTTATGATACTAAATATATGCTACAAAATGCATCAAATTCAGATATCAAGATATGCATCAAAACGAATTTTCATAATTTAATTTTTTAAATCATAATATCTTTATTAATATTAAAGATTGAAATCTGGCGGAAGGAAATATTGCTTAAAATATATTTGAAAATATCTGCAATAATTTGATAAATTGAAAATAATCTGCCTGATGTGCAATAGCAACTGTATAGAGGACCAGCTGTTAGGTATCTAAGAAAGAGACCACTGGTATTATGAGTTTAACTTATGGGTGGGAGGATATGATGTCCCTACAAGCGTGCATACATGATATGAATATGTTAACCCTGCAGGGTAAAAAGGTACTATGTGCTGATAAGTAGTAAATACTTAGAGCAAGTTACAGAATAAATGCTTGTGAAACACAATGTTGGTAGTAAAATGATAATACTGATAGCAGTGAGGCAAATGAGGATAATTGTTTTTAATAGATACATACATAGAAATTAAATTGCAATTGATTCCAAAATTAACAGTCACAATATTCAGCACAGCATTTCCTCTCTCTTGTCACATTTCTCTATATTGCCTAAAAGTTCTTAAAAGCAAGATACACACTAAAAGAGCCAAGTGAAACGGCTTTATATGTATGTGTTGTATGTATGTATGTATGTATGTCTGTATGTCTGTATGTATATAAGTATGTATGTCTGTATGTCTGTGTATGTATGTATGCATGTATGTATGTATGTATGTATGTCATTATTCAGTTTTATTTCAAGATTTCTTGCTAATAGAGAAAGATCTGGTTTCTAACCAATATCTAAGGCACCTTCATTAGAATTTCAACAAGATAAAAGGGTATCTTTTTATGCATGTATATGTCTAAATTTGTGCGTTTTATTTTATGTATATATTCTCATGCATATAGCTGCATGTCTAGACATGCTTAAAGTTTTACAGATTTTTACGTTTCTATTGATGGCTTGGATATGTAGTCTTTGAATCAGCTTTTCTTTTCTGTTTTTTGGGGAAGCTTAAATTCTCAAGATTGGTATCTAGGCAATATGTTACATATCCCAATATCCCAATAATTACAGGTATAAACCTCAACTTCTAATCTAGATAGAGTAGCTGTAAATTCCTCCATAGTACAGTGTAGGTATCTTCTTTTTTACTGATATTTAGCTTTATATTAACATACGCTGCGCAGCTGATTTCAACACCTGTATGCATGCATGCATGTATGTATGTATGTATGTATGTATGTATGTATGTGTATGTATGTATGTCTTTGTATTAAATTTACACACATACACACACAATGCAATATATCTTCTCTATTTATATCCCATTACTAAAAAGTTATTTCTAGGCATTAAACTTCAGTGGAATAGGACTTAAAAAGAATTCCACTATAATCAGAAGATACATCGATAATGGAATATCGTAGGCTGGGTGTCAGGTTAATTACAAACAAGGCACGACATAGCGTATTTTCGGTGTCTTTCAACTGTACAGACGTTTTTTCTGCCATCGATCCAATTATTTAGCCTTAGTTATGCAAATTTTGAAAACCCGATCCGTATAAGAAACTTGTGATTAGTATGCAAATATTTTCCTTCTGCCAAGTTTCTGTGGTCTCATTTCATCACCCGCAGTATTAGCAATTTGCCGAGACAAGGTTACGCCTGCACATATTTACTTGGTTCACTCCTTTCCTTTTTTAGTAACAGTTTCTCTTTGTGGCCATTCTTTCAAGCGACATGAGCACGGAAGTCAAAAACTTGTACACATCAAGTATAAATCGAAATTAAATCTAGATTTCCATTGCTCATCTTCGATCAGGTGATGGGACACTTAGAAATTTCATTGTGGATCGTGTAGTAATCTCCACCGTTACAGAAAAGCAGCATTCTTAGTAATAAACCTTTTTCTAAACAACATTCATGTGGCTCATAACTAAATGGGTTTCATGTTACATTTGTAACAGATAGGCAGAACGAATATCTTTCAATATAATTTACTTTAACACACATTATCATCCAGCTTTACGTTGCTCTGCATTTATCATCTGGCCGAAACTCTAAAATATAAAAGACACAAGAACGTCTTTATAAATCATACACACACACACACACACACACACCACACACACACACACACACACACACACATAGATATGTTTTGCACTGTTTAATATAAATTCATCTAAATGCTTAAAGCTGTAAACGATTCTCTCCCCTTCATTAGTAGTCAACCACATGCTTCTAAGTCTCTGGTTGTATTTCTGATATCATCCATATAAACAGGTGACAAGATGCCACTGTGAGATAAAAAAAATGATACCAATCCTAAATCATCCCGACAGATAACACGACATGAAAATGCGGCTAGAAAATGCATTTTTTGCACTCGAGAAGAACATACGAGTACGAGCTAATGTATTTGTTCACAGAGAGAACATTAACAGTCTACACAAAGAAATTTTAAGCGAGGCAAATCTGGAAGTACTTTACTAGCATTTAAGAAATTTCTTTCTCTAGCTTAATTAATTGCAAGTCTCTCATTACATCTTTTCTCTACTGTTGGAAAAAAGAATAGGGAAATACAATAAGCTAAATTTATTTCAAGTCCCGAGATATATCGTGCTGACGAGTCCGAAAGGAGGGCGCACTAGTGGTATACACCTGTGACTTTAAGAAATGCATCTCATGGAAGTGATAATAAATAAATAAATAATTTATATAGAAATATATGTATGTTGATCACTGTTTATGAACATCCTTAAAGCTAGAAGCAGTTCTCTTCCCTCCTCAAGTAGTCAACCACGTATGTATGTATGTATGTATGTATGTATGTATGTTTTCCAACTGAAAATAACGGAAGAAGGAGAGATGCATACCGAGTTCTACAGGGAAGCAGGCCGTAGAGATATGGTTGTTCAGTACAGTTCAGCCCTTCCACTCGGTGTCAAAATAGGATACGCCAGAAATGAACTTCCACGCATCCAGATCAAGTGCAGCAGGACGGAGGGCAAGGTGACCAACACCACACGCTTCCTAGAGATATTGAAAACCAACGGGTACCCTATATCCATAGTAAATCGGCTTAAGTACCCAAGACGACAAACACACCGAACACACAGAAAACCCAGCAACACATGCTTCCTTAAAATACCCCATTTTAGCGTGAGGGTAACTACAGCCATCCGAAGAGCTATAAGAAAAGGATTAAACATACAACTAGCCCACTCCGGCCCCTCTCTGAGAAGACATCTCGCAAAGAAACGAACAAGGGACAAAAATCAATGCACACTAAGAAACTGTCCCAACCGTGACACAAATTTAAGCCACACGAGTAAATGTTATGTATAGAATACAATGTAACAAATGCGACAAGTTCTATGTGGGTAGCACAACAAGACCGTTACACATTCGCACCAAAGAACATCTGAACGCAAGAACCTCCTCTTTCAGAAAACATCTAGACAGATGCCGGAACACCGACAAAAGCATAACAGTCAATTATTGAGGTCAATAAAAAAAAACTTGGTTAATCTAAGAATTAAGGAAGCTATCCTCATAGGCAGACTAGGGCCCCAGATATCAACAGGCTGGAGCTTGGCAATCAATATATCTTTTAGCTATATCTGGATGCGTGTAGGTTCATGTTTGATAACATGCTCATATATTATGAAAAAAAAGAAAAGAAAAATAAACTGCACGTATAATACATAACTTAGGAGCAGCGCTGCGGATGTGCCAACACGCTTGAGACATGGCCGCCCTCACGCACTTCTCACGCTACCGAAAAGAAAAAACATAATAACTTCAGTAACCGTTGGAACACCGATTATAGCAGTGAGTCGATCAATTCCTAACGATATCTGAAGAAAGAATGTTTGTATTCTGAAATATTATTATTATATCAGACTATGGATAATTAAATTATAAACAGTTATTACAGTTCACTCTGTATAGTTGTGCCATTGAAGGCACGTTATATTTTGAATGTTTATATATATGTATGTATGTATGTATGTATGTATGTATGTATGTATGTATGTATGTATGTATGTATGTATGTATGCATGTATGTATGTATGTATATATATATATGTATGCATATATATATATATATATATATATATAAACCAGCTTAGAGAAGAAGAAGAAACGAAACGAAACCAAACGGATCGAATCGAATCGACGCGAAGGCGCTCAGTCATACAATAGGGTAATAAATAAAATATATGCATACATACAAACATATATGTACGTACCTACATCTACATATATATATACATACATATATAAATATATATACGTGTGTACAGGACACCTCAAATAGACGTAGAACTCAACGAGAAACGAAAACGTAAAAACAGCATGGAACGGACCATTCCTTTAACAACGAAAAAACAGAGTACAAGACAACTACACAAGGAAAAATCCCCTTCATCAGCCGTCCCTAGTTCAACTCCAGCGTGTTTCGATATATATATCTGCGTGTGTTTATGTATATGTATATGTATGTGTGTATGTATATCTATCTATCTATCTATCTATCTATCTATCTATCTATCTATCTATCTATCTATCTATCTATCTATCTATCTATCTATCTATCTATCTATCTATATATATATATATATATATATATATATATATATATATGTGTGTGTGTGTGTGTGGTGTGTGTGTGTGTGTGTGTGGTGTGTGTGTGTAACAAACTAATTTTCATTCCATAATGATAAGTTGAAATAGCTTTAACCGGTTTCATAGTTTACATTGATTTACAAAAAGATGGAATAGAAAGACGTGGATTATGTCGCAGCTGTCTTGCTTCTGACCAGGGTTTGAAGTTTGTCCCGCTTTATTAGGGATTTCATGGCTCAAATTATTATATGTTTTGAACAGGAATTGATTGGTAGAGGAGTGTCACATGACTGGTTTTAGAAATTTTTGTAGGCTCCCCGCTACGTCCGTATGTTAGTATCAAGTGACAATGCTTGGCATCATAAGTTAAGGTTGATACGGTTGACTGAACATGTTCAAACAATCAAGTGTTTGTAGAGAATGAACTCATGATTCAGTTTATAACCTTCTGTACGTTTCTCAATACGTTAAAAAAAATAGTTATAAAATATTTTTACTATTCTCAGCGCATTTTCACTTCTATTTTTCCTATATATATATATAAATGCGCGCACATGTTTACACACACGCACACACACGCACGCACGCACACACACGCACGCACGCACACACACACGCACACACACACACGCACGCACGCACACACACACACACACACATGCACACTCACAATAGTTCGCAGGCTCCTCACACACACATACACACATATATACACACATATGATTGTGTGCATGTGTTCATATACATATATATCATATATTTGCCTGTATATATTACCTTGTTTCTGGTAAGAAACCATATGCATACAAATTATACATATATCCAGGTCAGTCTTTTAATGGCAGGCAATCAGTGTAAAACCTGATTATCGGTATTATGGTGATTACCGCCCGTTGATGAGGGACAGCAATCCCGAAACTAGTTCGAGCGTATCACTCAGGCTTGCGAGGAAGGGATGGCCTACCTTTGCAAATACTCCAAGGACACTGATATTGTGTCTAAAGCCAGTTAGAGACGAAGATCTCTTGGGGCTATAAAGCTACAGTAACACCCCCTCCCCAATGTGGTTAGCCATGATAAGATGGCTTCTATACTTTACATTATATATATATATATTATATATATATATATATATATAACGGGAAGCTTTATGAAAATAAACAAAAGACGAAGGCAGGTGGAATACAAAGAAACAATTGTATTAGTATATCGCTCAGGAATATAAATAAAACAAGTATTTTACGTTTCGAGCCTACGCTCTTCAACAGAAAGATATACAGAAAAGAAACACGGAAAGAAACAAGGAGAGAAAAAAAAATGCGTGCAGAAGCTAGCTATATATATATATATATATATGTTGGTTTCGAATTTAACTTTATTCAATCCAGTGCAAATTCTCAATCTAAAATATAACTGATATACATCCGTTGTATGGCACTGACGCTAACTTTAAGTTTCAAATAGTAGAGCATTTATGAAGTATTATTTTCAAACATGATATTTAGAATTTATATTTTCAGGTTTTTATGACACACTTGATATTGTTTTTATACATAAAACCAAAGTAAAATCGTATTTATGTATTCGACATATGCCTGGAAGCACTGTGCCTTTATTTTTCTTTTTTCACAACAGGCATGTCTGAGTAAGTAGAAGTATAATATGATGTACTTTGCACTCTTGATTGCCTCTGATAGAATGACACCAAGTCCCGCTTACTTGCCAGAGAAAAGATAGTTAATGGTTTTAAAAAGCTTTCCAGTTGTCGGAAATGTACATAATTCCTCCATCACTACCGGACTGTCAACGGTGTCTAGCATACAATCCGAGCTGGCGTTCACTGTTGAATGACGTTCAGAGAAATGCTCAGTCGGTCATTCCATCTACTTTGTACATATCTTTGATACGATTTTCAGAGGTGCTCTATTGCTGTATCCATCCATCCTTTCATCCGTCCATCCGTCCATCCATCCATGTATCCATCCATCAATCTGCGTATATGCCTGTATCTCTTTAAAATATGTATGTGTAATATGCATATATGTGTCGTACACGTACATATACTTTTGGATATAAATGTGTGTATGAACATCTTTGTGTGTGCAACTGTAAGAGTGAATAGATACAGACATTATGTAGATGTTTGCATTTCGTTCAAGAAACGTTCACTGTTTTCTATATGATTAGTATTCACAAGATGTAAAATGTTTCTTTTTTCCTTATCAAAAATAATCATTTTATACGTTCATATATATACACTTATATGCACACACACATACTCATATATGTATGTATGCAAATTTATATATACATATATAGATAGATATAGATATAGATAAATAGATAGATATAGATACATATATTTATGTATGTGTCTGTGTGCGCGTGTGTGTTAGGTGTAAAATATTATGAATAAGATATATTTTTATACTTTTCCTTCCTCAATACAGATTCGCTTATGTAAGTTGTGCGTTTTAATTGAATATTTTTCAGAAACGTTTTTTATAATCCCATTTATGATATTTTTGGATATTTTTTTTATTAATTATAACATTTCATATTTTTCATATCCTCCTCCTCCTGGTCACCACCACCAACACCATCATCATCATCATCATCATCATCATCATCATCATCATCATCATCATCATCAACATCATCATCATCATCATCCTTGTTGCTGTTGTGATTTTTCTGGGTTTTCTCCTTTGTATTATTGTCATTGTTATTCTTCTTCTTATTGTTCCTTTTATTCTCCACTATTATTCAAATTATTAAGAATATTACGTTTTTATACGTTTTATTATTTAAAAAAATAAATAAATATATCTGGAATAAAAAAGAAAAATTCATCACTATTATCATTATCATTATTTATTATTTTCGCCATTTTAATTTCATATATTCTGGTTGTTGTGTTCAGAGCACTCATTC
This sequence comes from Octopus sinensis, assembly GCF_006345805.1. Classification (NCBI taxonomy): domain Eukaryota; kingdom Metazoa; phylum Mollusca; class Cephalopoda; order Octopoda; family Octopodidae; genus Octopus; species Octopus sinensis. The sequence goes on from NC_043001.1 coordinate 56,946,777, forward strand.
TCACATGATTTATATTTAGTATCATCATGATCGTGATGAGGACCAGGATCACGATTATGACCACGGTCGTAGCCGTCGTCGCCATCATCATCACCATCATCATCATCATCATCATCATCATCATCATCATCACCACGATCACCATGATCACCATGATCACCATCCTCCTCCTCCTCCTCCTCCTCCTCATCATCATCATCATCACCACCACCACCACCACCATCATCACCACCACGATCACCACCACCATCATCATCACCGCCATCATCATCATCATCTGTAGCAGCAGTAGTTGCGTCGTCATCTTCGCGGTAGATGTTATTCTTGATATTTACTTTTATAATTTATGTGTTTAGTTTCACTAACATTATTGGACACACGCACATACACGCACTCACACGTACACAAACACACACACACACACTCACTAACAGAGAGCCTCGTATATGCAAAAACGCACAACAATACATGCAAACAAAGATTCACGCGTATAATCACACGTACTCATACACAAACCGGAAGGACGCAAACACGACAATACATACAGAGACATACACATGCATACATACACACACATACATATATTTATGTGTGTGTGAATATGTAATTATACATACATACATGTATATATATCTATTTATATATGTATATATACACATACATACATTTATATATATATATATGTATATATGAATATATACACATACATACATTTATATATATATATGTATGTGTATATATATATATTATATATATATATATGTATATATATATATTTATATATTTATATATACACCCACACACAAACACACAGATATGTACGTATGTATATATGTATGTATATTTGTATTCATACACGCGCTCATATATATAAATTTCGTTTATTTCTACTTGAAAAGAGAAAAACAATTTAGAACATCCTAATGAAATAGCAGCGAGAAACAAAAACATAAATCTCCACACAAACAGCAGCAGCAACAGTAGACATTACAATCATTTTGCTGCATACAACAAAAACAATCGCTATGGCATACTCAAGATTCTTAATTAAAGTGGACTGGAATGTATATTTACGTGCGCTTGTGTAAATCTGATTGTGTATAGGTCCGTGCGTCTAATACATATGTATGTATGTATGTATGTATGAGTGCGTGTGTTTTATGTTGAATCAGAGTGATAGAAAAAGTAGAAAAGTAGGCATACAGATACACAAAAAGACGTACAGACACATACACATACACATGTCCCCACATATCTGTTTGTATGTATGCATATATATATACATAAATATACATATATATATATGTATGTGTATATATATATATATATATATATATGTATGTGTATATATATATATGTATGTGTATATATATATATATATATGTATGTGTATATATATATATGTATATATATATATATTTATATACGAGTGTGTGTGTGGCGCGTGTCCTTATTTCTGTGTGCACATATATGTGTATGTGTGTGTATGAGTATGCATGTGTGTGGTGTATGTGGGGGGGGTGCGTGTATATTTATATATATATGTATGTGTATATATATATATATATGTATATATACACATACATACATTTATATATATATATGTATATATACACATACATACATTTATATATATATATGTTTGTATGTATATATATATATATATATATATATATATATATATATATATATATATATTTATATTTATATATATATGTATGTGTATATATATATATATGTTTGTATGTATATATATATATTATATATATATATATATATTTATATACGAGTGTGTGTGTGGCGCGTGTCCTTATTTCTGTGTGCACATATATGTGTATGTGTGTGTATGAGTATGCATGTGTGTGGTGTATGTGGGGGGGGGGGTGCGTGTATATTTATATATATGCTCGTCCTTAGATAGATAGATATATAGAAAGATAGATAGATAGATGTTGCTTCCTTATAAATCAATATTCAATACTTGACTAGAAAACTCAAGATAAGAATGGTGATAATCTTTTCTCATAGTATGGAATTCGGTGAAATGTTTTTAAGAAATCTTCAATACAATATGTAAGGTGATTGCACAAGTTGCAACAGAATTTATTACAGTCGTTTCTCGCTTATTGATTGCTACTTATATTATAAATTTCCCTAGACAGGCAGGCTTATGGCTTCAAGGTTTTGCACTGTTTTCAAACTGCTGATTTATGTATGTATATATGATTAGTAATATTACAATGTGCTTCTCCAATATGGTCAGGACACTAACTTTTTTTTTTTGTATAAATCTGATAGGGATTTTTCTCTACAAATTTATCGTTGATCGTACTTTCTTGGTCGCCTTATAATTTTTCAGAATTTGAATGTATTGTAGTTTAAATAAGTAATCACGGTTGATGTTTTCTTCAATCACTTACATAATAAATACACTGACATTCACGCTCACACGAACACACACACACGCACGCACGCACGCACACACACCACATACAAAACACACATGCGCACTCATACACACACACATACACACACATGTGCACGCAGAAATAAGGACACACACCACACACGCACACTCGTATGGCCTATATCCACTAGAATCTATCTACTAATATAGTGACACATACATACACTTACGTTGATTAATCGAGATACTACCAGGAGTTTAGATAAATATAGGTGTGAAATAAAGACAGAAGCATATATTACTACCATGTATTCGTAATCTTACCCTATGTTTCTGTTTCTCTATATATCTTACTCTCTTAATCTTTACACACACACACACACACATATATATATATATATGTATATATATGCATATATACATATATATGTATATATGTATATATGTATATATGTATGTATTATATATATATATATATATATATATATATATATATGTATATGTATATATATATATATGTGTGTTGATTCGTTAGCTACTGCACGCATTTTTTTCTCTCCTTCTTTCTGTGTTTTTCTCTCTCTGTGTATCTTTCTGTTGAAGAGCGTAGGCTCGAAACGTTAAAGACTTGTTTTATTTATATTTCCTGAGCGCCATACTAATACAATTGTTCGTTTGTTTTCCACCTGCCTTCGTCTTTTGTTTATTTTCATAAATCTTCCCGTTATATATATATATATATATGTATATATGTATATATGTATATATGTATATATGTATATATATATGTATATATATATACATATACACATATATATATATATATATGTATATATGTATATATATTTATATATGTATATATATATATATGTATATATGTATATATACTTATATATGTATATGTATATATATGTATATATATATATATATGTATATATATATATTATATATATATATATATATAATATATATATATATATATATATGCATAAATATTTACGTATACAAATAGCAACTGGAAATTGCTGTTCACAGCGTTCAGACCTGCAAATGGAAATTGGAATTTCGTCCTTTCTTTTTTTCTTTGTCCCCGCTTCTCTGTCTCTTTCTCTGCATATTTTTGTTTTTCCCCCTCTCATGTATCCATGATACACTGACATATATTTCTTTTGGTTTGCATATCATTACAAACATGCACACACGCACACACATGCGTATTTACTTGCATACAAACTTACATACATTTATGCATACATACTTACATAAATCTACAAGTGTATGCATATGCATATCTCTATCCACCTACCAGTATATATATATACATATGTATATATATATATATATATATATATATATATATGCTGGCACATACAGTAAACCATATATGTATAAAAACTATGGCACACGGGAAGCAATTGTTATTTCGAAGTTATCTTATTAAGAACGTGACGTTCTTGTATTTCAGTCTATTTTATTTTTTATCATTTACTCCTATAAATTTACGTTTATTTTCTTTCTCTCTTTGTAGTTATAGCAAGCTTGAGAATTAGTTTTCACAATTCTGTCGATGTTTCTAGATTATCTAAACCTTCTTTGTCCACACGTTTTCTCACAATATAACGACGTGAAGAGACTTAAATTAAAGCTGCAAGAAAATTTGTAATTTGCTCGGCATCTGCAGATCCTGTCACATACTACTACTACTACTACTACTACTACTACTACTACTACTACTACTACTACTACTACTACTACTACTACTTCTACTACAGGAAAGCAGCAGCAACAGTATAGATGAAGACCACGACAAGTACGACGATGGCGTTGACGACGACGACGATGATGATGATGATATTTCCCTCTGAAGTATCAGATGAAGCTGACCGTTACTTAGAATATAGCGTGCCGGTTTACGAAGTAAATTGAAAATAGACAATGGAAAATGAAAGTTTGTCTGAAGGATATTCAAGGCATCCCTGTTATTCTGTATTCTTCCGCTTACTGTTAAGAATATTTGCTTTTCCTCAACGATCTCTCGTTGGCGTAAGGAGTACGTTGAGAATAAATCAACTTTCACGGCTTTCACGGGCTGTTTTCACAATCCATTTTTCAACTAATTTATTATGAAAGAGTACATTCCTCTCTAATCTCTCAGTCATTTCCAAATAAAAAGTTGATGGCAACTAGGCTACTAACGAAGAACTGTCTTTTTCAGTTCAGTCTTGTCTACCACACAAACGTGTACGCCATAGCCACAAAAAAGAGAAAAAATGCGTACGTTTCATGCAATGCGACCTTCAGTTTGGACACGATGGAAAGCGAGTTCTCTCCTTTATATGATAGAGGACTGTGAGAATTTCAGAACAGACAAGATGCTAGATCTCTAATCGTAGTTTATATATTCAGCTCCGTCAAATAGAGCTATTATGTGAGAATGAAGCAGAAAAGGTGTAGCACCTTCTTTTATTTGTTCATCCACGGCTTATCGCTCGCGCCGTATAGACAAAGCTGGAAGCAGATAGATCACATCACAAGTGAAACACATCCTTTCCCCAAGAGGCGAAAGAGACACTGTAACCTGGCCACGTGTTGGGTGGAGCAAAACACAAACGGCCATAAATAATGGGAGTGTACTATGCGCTTTCATTCTTTGGCCGATCTTTGAGTGATGGTTTTCTTTCGTTCCATTTTCTTAGAAAACTGGTTATCTACACTTAATTTCACATATGTTTCTGTCCACCCGACGGCCCGAGCATAACCAGATTTGAAACAACTTAACCGTCGGTCCAGCATGCCATGACCCGATCCGACAGCATGAACTTGCTTGTCAACTGGCAGAACTGTGAGCTCACCGCCTTCTCCGATTTAATCTTTGCTAATATAACAACTTCATATTCATTTAGAACTTTACTAACCACCTCAATATCCGTCGTATTCGAAATTATTACGATAATGATATCAGTATATGCCTATTCGGTTTTCCCATGTTCTATTTTGAAAAAAAATGAAGAGGGGAAAATATTCTTCATAAGCGATGTATAGGTTGCTATTTAGATTTGCTTTTTACATTGAAAGCCGAAGCTGTCTTATATTGATCTTGTCTGGATTGCGAATTTCTGCAAGTTTTTTTGGACACACTACTGACGATTAACAGCAACATCTTTGCATTTTGGTAACAATATTTCACTCCCCATCTAACAGAGATATAAGTCGAAAATAATGTTCCATCTAATATCGCAAAATTTATGATGAGCGTTGGAGACATGGTCGTGACGACTTTCACTATATTTTTCCAAATGGATTCTGTTAATTTGCTCATTAGCTAATACATTTCCAGCACTGATGCTTTATTTAACACTATTGATTTTGCTCTAGCTACACATTTCCGATGACGATCATCGCCGCCTAATTAAATTGGCTAACCTTCTGTGTTCAACTTCCGGTAATGGGATCCCTCTCTATACCTTTTAATTAGGTAGGCCTAATTAGCTGCTGTTTGATTGCTCCATGAAGCCAGATGTAGATTTTTAGTGTTGGAGCTGACAGGTTGAAATTGTTGATACTCTGAACTATTTCCGCTCACCTTACAATCACTCTATGTAGATCCATTCCCCAGTCTGAGTAATCCAATGTGATTGCTCAATGTCCATGCACATTTGATATATCCAGAGAGACTCCTCACATAGTTCTCTGAGCTGGATCCAAGTGTGTTTAAACGTGATTCTGCTATCGAATAATCTACACAGTCCCATTTTGTGCAGTAATTACTTTTCAAATGGGACGAAAAGAATACGATGTTGCCAAAACGCATGTACATATTTGAAGAATCCAATATAGAACCTAATCTGCGCTCAGTTATACTGGTCAATAGCCTTCAGGAAAGATGGTATGATAGGGTTCAGATGGGAACTGGAGAAAAGCACGACGATCTGGGGTAATATATGAAAGTGGGGACGCAAGCATTCGTCACTTTTGCCCTGTTAGCAAGGTGCAATGCGAAAACAAACCGCAGTTCAGTCTTTGGTTAACCATAATGGATGCATGCTACTCAATTCCTAGAAAAAATGCACGGATTCATAGCAGCACCTCATCGTCTGTTCGAGATGAATAGCTGACCAAACATAGTATGGGCTTCAGTGCCCACCTCGACGGCCTGCCTCAATTTTTTGTAATGGAATGAAGTTTATGAAAACGGATAACAGTCGCGAAAATACGACATGCAATGGTTCGCTGCGCCGGATTAAAATATTTTATTTGGAGTCGAGGAGCTCTGGCACTGCTAAGAAAGGACCCATACAAAAGGTATCACATAAAAAGAAATTTAGGTCTTCTCTTAATTGCAGACTTCAAAATTTCGGACAATGTGTTAGCCAAAAGTTTGAGGCTTGCCGTCACTAATCTGATGTGAGATCCAAGTTAATGCGCCATTCCGAACAGACCTCTCTATAGCCTCCACCTCATGCAGTATTGCAGAGATTTTAGGTAAATAAACTGGTAGGGTAGTGGCCCTGATAATTTATATCACTCAAAAACTTTCGATAAGGCCGACCACAGATAGTTAGCGGCTGTCTTCGATTCCAGTCCCGCCTTGGATGGCAGTAATGTGTAACAACATTTGTTCGGTGGTTCGAGTAAATAGTCACTATAGTAGCCATCCAGTTTCAAGCGCTCTGTCAAAATTGTATCCTCTCATTTCTTGTGCAGAGCCTCTACTGCGGAAACTGCCGCGCGTACTAAGATGTAAGAGAAGCGTGTCGGCATACGATGTAGACGTGACCATCATAGTATCGATCGCCATGCTGGTAGAGTTATAACAGTTGCAAAACCTAACAAAGAAGTGTTCATGCAGCACAACACCTGAAGAAGTTCGCCACATCTACTCAAACTTTCAGGAATCTCTTTCCTTCGGCGGATTTCTCTGTGAGATTGCCCCTATCCACGTTCTTCACCTCCTCCTAGCTTTTCTTCTGTTGGTGAAAGTCGAGCTATTTAGTCGGTCCGTCCAACACCACAAAATACTATTTCATGGCATGAATCAGCCTTCCATGTAACTAGCTGCAGGGACAGTCAGATCGCTGCTGTATGTTGTGACCGAATTTTTCATGTCAACACATTTTCGTCCCTTAGGGCGGTGAGAACCACTTCGGTGTGCCTGGCATCCGGCACTCTGATGCTAACCATAAACATTTAACAACAGAACAAGGTATTTAGAAACAATAGAAGTACACATTACTAGCATCTCGGAGCTAAGCAATGAAAATACGGAAGAAGCAAGGAACTTTTGGATAGGTATATGAAGCAAAGCATATTAATGAAACAGGCAGGCGGACTGGTCTTACACATTAAAAAGTGGAATTCAAAAATAGATTAAAATGAGTTACGAATATTACTGACGAGCAAGACAAAAATGTGTTTAATAACAATCCTGATTCGAAAGACCCTGGGCTGAATAATGTTTAGGGATTCATGCTTAAAACTATTACAAGCAAGCGGAGTTATAAACAACCGTTTCTTACTAAGTGTATATATAATGGAACGCCAACATGAGTGCCGAAGATCAGTAATATCAGAGTATGTTAAAGAAAAACGAGGAAAGTCGCGAATTATACGCCTATTACACGCTTGGAAATTATTAACTGGTTTCATATTTGGAGAGTCTATTACTATATAAGCAATGGGGTGCGAAAAGAAATCAAAGGAAACTATTGATCTGAGGTCACAGTTGATAGTCTCCAAGTACGTGGTTTTCTCTAGTTCTCATTTAACCATCTTTAAGTTCATTCATCAATACACATTGCTTTTGTGAATGGTATCATCTCTATAAAGAGCCTGTAAATTTCTGTGGATGTCGAACACAATGACAACACTTCGCTTCTGATTAGAACCTTTTATTTGCCTTTAGTGAGGAGGAAGAAGGAGAAGAAGAAGGAGAAGAAGAAGAAGAAGAAGAAGAAGAAGAAGAAGAAGAAGAAGAAGAGAAGAAGAAGAAAAGGAAGAAGATGAAGAAGAAGATGAAGAAGAAGATAAAGAAGAAGAAGAAAGAAGAAGAAGAAGAAGAAGAAGAAGAAGAAGAAGAAGAAGAAGAAGAATCAACATAGATGACTTAGTCAACCAGCATGTGACGTTTGAAGAAGACTTATCAAACATGTGGAGTTTGAACAATATCACTCAGTTAATAGAAAAACCGTTAAAAGTACCATCAAGAGATTTCATTACCTTCGTGCGACCAGGTCAGCGGATCCGTTTCAAGAAGATCAAGAAACTTCCTGAGAAAAATGAAAAGTGGAACGGCTATTGGGAGGTAACTGCAGATTTACCTGGGTGCCAGGTTTTCTTTCCCATCCCAGTTTCGAAAAAACCAGATATTTTGATGTGGTGTGAAAGAAAGAAAGTTGTAAATATAGTCGAGCTAACGGTTCCTCATGAAGATAATATGGACGCCACTCGGGCTCGAAAATTGAACCGTTATGAAAATCTCCTCGAGGAATGTGAAGACGCAGGCTGGAAAGCGGAACATTTTCCTATCGAAGTCGGATGTAGAGGGTTTGTTGGATACAGCGTGAGACGACTGTTGTTATCGATAGGCTTAACTCATCGTAAAGTCAATACCACCATGACTGATATCCAATCTACAGTGGAGAAAGCTAGCCACTGGATTTGGTTAAAAAGAGACGATGGGCGATGGCTAGAAGTATATTGAATTCTTCATAACCAGCTGATCTAGCAAGCGGGGCCTCATATCAGTGAGGGGGGCCGGTGTGCATTGATGCTGTCGAGAGGTAGGCCCCGAAACGGCGCGCATTTTCTCCTGATGACCCCATACACTTGCTAGCTTCCGGTATACGGAGCTTTTAACTGGTAGCACTTGCATGTGCAAATTGTTTGCAAGACATCTGTGTAGATTTTGGACAATTTTCGGTACATTTCTCCCCTACGTACCCATAATTTTTATAATTTCTACGTGACAAATGCCTCAAATGTTTTGGAGTGTTAAATGTTGAAATGAATTTTAGAATATGACTGGTACTTGATTAATCGACTGTATTCATGATGATAGTTTTTATGAAGATGATGTTGACACTGATGGCTTTTGAGGTGCTGAGGTCGTGGTATTTTGTGATAGCAATGATATTGGTGTTGGTGGTGGTGGTGGTGGTGACTGACAGTATTGTAGGTGCTGTTGCTACTGGTGGTAGTAGTAGCGATGCTGCTGCTTATGCCGAAAACAATAAAACGATTGTGATTGTCATTATAATTTTGATAATGACAATGATGATAACGAGAGAGACGATGTTATTGATGATGATGATGATCTGCTGCTGTTGCTGAAGATGATGATGATAACGACGATAATGGTGCTGCTGCTGATGATAATGATGAAGATCAAACGTAATATTGTCACGATGAAAACTTAATGAATTGATCGTAATACCATAAATTTGTAAAAAAAGCATTTGAACAAAATTTTCATGAAAACATTTATTATTCTTACAGACTATTATCTTTGCTGTTGATATTGTTGATAATGATGTTTCTGCTGTTGATATTGTTTATATTGTTGTTGTAGCCGTTTTAGTTTCTTTCTGTTTTTTTAAAACTGTTCTTAATGTTCAAAAGCCATTGAGTAAGTTCCAGGCAGAACTGTCTCGAAAATAGATAGCGTTTTGTCACAGAAAATTCATGAACCAGACAATAATGGAATTAACAGAGTAGAGATCACCGATTTATTTATTTATAAAAAGAAAGAGAATGAAAGAGAGAGAGAGAGAGATAGAGAGCGAGAGAGAGAGAGAGAGAGTGTGTGAAAGAGAAGAGAGAGAGACTAGAGGGAGGAGAGAAGAGAGAGGTAGAGAGATTGTGACTGTAAGAGAGGAATGGGGAAGTGAAACAGCGAGAAAAATGTAGAATGAAGACAAAATAAAGGAAGGATATAAAGAAAGTGAGTGACAGTAAAGAGTATAAAGACGAAACAGAAGGAAGAGAATAAGAATTAGAACCATAGAAGTAGAAGGGGAAAGATAATTAAAGATGGAAAATGATTTAGCAGAGGGGAAGAGGGAGGGATAGTCAAAAATAAGCAGAGGAGGGAAAAGCAAAGATGTAAACAAAAATACACACTATTATTAGTGTTTAAACAAAAACAATAATAATCGTCTCTTATTTCGACTTATGAGTGTAGCCGAAGCCATCGACCTCAGCCATTGACTGCTACTCTATGTATGTATGTATGTATGTATGTATGTATGTATGTATGTATGTATGTATGTATGTATGTATGTATACATGTTTGTATGTGTGTGTGTGTGTATATATTATATATATATATATATATATCCATCTATATTTCTATGTACGTTACGAAGGGATATGTGTGTGTGTGTGTGTGTATTAACACATGCATATGTATATGTGTGTGTATGTGTGCATCTGTGTATGATCGAGTTATCTTGAATCTAACTATGTAATGACTTCTCAACCGTATTTGACTTTAACTGACATTTATGTCAATTTGCTTCGAATACCAAATTATGAACTTACCTTTACATAAATACATACATACATACATATATACATACGTATAAATATTTATGCATGTAAGCGTGTATGTACGCAAATATGTATGCAAGGCGCAGGCATGTATGTGTGGTAACAAACCTGCTTCTCAACCACAAGGTTCCGGATTAGGTTCAACTGCATAGTAACTTGGTCAAGTGTCTTCTAGTATAACCTCGGGCCGATCAACCAAACTCTTGTGAGTAGATTTGGTAGACGGAAACTGAAAGAAACTCGTTGTACACACAACACACACATATATATACATGAGCGGTGTTCATTAAAAGTTTCCCCTGACCCACTTCCCAAGGACACACATAAACAAAACTTGGCATAGTTATTTGTCCTTCTCTACAAAGCCACTACCAATGGTAACAAGCCTCACCCATCATTTTATGCTGCTGTGAAGATCTCGTTTGTAAAAGTTGGTAGGTTATGTCTGGAGCTAAGACTTTACTTCGGAAATTCTTCACCATCCGAAAAGTGCTTCTTTATGAAAAAAGAATTCATGGTCCGAAAAAGGTGGCAGTGAGATAGGGACGAGGTTGAGAGAGTAAGGGGTATGAAGAAGGATTTCATAACCGCAGGAGTGTGCTTCCATATGGGCAACATGCGTATTGCGAGCTGGGGCGTTGTCATAGAGGAGGTGGTCTCCTTTGGTCAGCATGCCACGCCTCTCTGTCTTGATGGCGTCCCGCAATTTCTGCAGCAGAGAAGCATAATATGTCCCGTTAATTGTGGTTCCCTTTACCAGCTACTACGAGCTGGTCTCAAAAGACTGTGAGCTCACCTTGCTTGCTGAGAGTTGGACACGAGCCATCTTTGGAGTTGGTGAGTTATCATGCTTCTATTGCTTCGACTAGTCTGTAGTCTTAGAGTCATAATGATAGACTCATGTTTCATTAGTTTGCCAAAAATGCCCTTGTTTTGTTGGCACATTGTGAAAAGAGCTTGTGAGTAATTGACTCGTTCCTGTTTCTGAAAAGATGTGAACCTGCGGAGAATCCATCGTGCAGACAGCTTCCGCATGTGCAAATGGTCGTGAGTGATTTTTTTGCACGGACTCTACACTTATCTTCATTTCTTAGACTAGTTGCCGAATAATTATGTGGCTATCCCCCAAAATGTCGGATTCTACTTTCTGGATGGTGTCGTCATCAATGATGGAAAGTGGATGTCCAGGACTAGGAGCAGTTTCTACCGATGTCTGACCACATTTGAACTGGCGCTGCGAGAGCTTGACTATGTCGTATGAAAGTGCATCGTCACCATAAACTTCTTTCATCTCATCGAAGGTCTCTTTTAGTGTACAACCTTTCAAGTATAAGAACCTGATCATTGATCTGCATTGAACTGCCTCCATTATATAACACCATAGTGCACTTCAACAGCCGTAAAAAGCAAATGAATACTAGTGGAAAGCTGCAATTTACAATGAGACATGTAAAGACATGTTTAATTTTACCTATACAAGTTCCGTTTCCTGCAATATCCGGAACTGGTCAAGGGAAATGTTTAATAAACACCCTTCGTATGTGTGTGCATGTATATATATATATATATAAATATATATATATATATATATATAAATATATATATATACATATAATATATACATACATACATACATACACACACACACACACACCACACACACACACACACACACACACACACACACACACACATATATATATATATATATATATATATATATATATAAATGAAAGAATGGAGTTGAACGACGAATTAACTAAATTCCTTTATTCTCGACATATGTTTCGAAGGCTGCATATTCCTAATTCCCTCTCTCTATCGTAAGCACAATCAAACACACAGACACAAACCTGTCACTTCACCAATGTCTGTTTTTGGCATCTACCCAACCACACACACAATCAGGCACACACATACACACACATAGACATGATTGCAGTTATATACATACACACACATAAGCACTCAATCACAAAAGAAAACAACAACAAATCACCATTCATATGACCTGCACCCTGTCACCTTCCTATTCTTAGACCTCTCTCCTCCAACCTTGTTTGAACCCTTGAACCTTCTAGAATCTTCTACATTCAACCATTTTTGACGTCACTGCTTATAACGGAATATTTTAAAGAAACACTCATTATCGCTATGGGCTCCGTGTGGGCAGTCATCTAAAAGTTTTTGTTCATCTTCATGCTGACATAAGTTCCTTGTTTTTCCTGATGAGAAGGCGGCATAATGCACCCCTTATTCCTTCGAAATTAGGAATATGCAGCCTTCGAAACATATGTCGAGAATAAAGGAATTTTGTTAATTCGTCGTTCAACTCCATTCTTTCATTTATTTGTATTTAAAAAAAACACACAAATTTCCACACGAAAGCACGTGATCTCTGCCCTTGGCATGTAGTTTCAACCGTGTTTTTTTCTGACGTGAATTTGCTACCCAGTTATCGGTTAACCAAATTATCCATAATAAGATAATTCATTCAACTACTCAAATATATATATATATACATATATATATAACATTTTGTTCCTGATAAGAAGCAACCACTTTATTATTGATATATATATATATATCACCTTCGAAACGTAGAGTAGATGAAACCATGGCGACTGAAGAAGGGGTTTTTTCCTTGTGTTATTTGTCCTGTACTCTATTTTTTTGTTGTTTAAGAAAAATGTCCACTTCCTTGGGTTTGTGTCTATGTTTTCGTTTCTCATTCTGTTCGACGTTTTTTTGGTATCCTGTACTCATATATGCCTGTATATATACATGTAGAGGTAGGTACGTACATATATGTATATATATATGCATATGTTTTATTTATTAATATATTATATGACGGAACGCACGCATCCCTTTCTAAGTAAGATTGTTCTTGATATTAATTTTGATGCGCACTCTTAACCTTTCTGTCCCATCCCTTTCTCAGCCTTCATTCTTTGATTTCCTTTTCTTCTACTTAACTGTCTCTCCCTCTCTCTCATTCTTCACTCTCTCTCTCATTCTTCACGGTTTCCTCACAACCATTCCCCTTTCTTCTCTCCCTTTCACTTGTTCCTCCTCCTCCCTCCCGTCGTTGACCCGCGACGAGAGCTCTGCTACTGTCTTTTCTGGCCTGACCTTCTTGAGGTGTGGATGGCAATTTTCTTTGCTCCCATCGCCGTTCACAGAAATAGCGTTCGTAATACTTTTTTTCGTTCGGCTAACAGCCCTTCTTGTCTTGTTATTTTCCTTGTCCTGTCTTTTACTGTTTATATTTTGTACTGTCGTTACTGTCCTGGTTTTGTTACCATTTTTACCCCTCTGCAAACAGATCTCAAATTTTATTTGATTTGCTTTTCGCAGGAAGGTTTCTTTCGAAGATACGTCTCGCCTTCACCTTCGAAACGTAGAGTAGATGAAACCATGGCGACTGAAGAAGGGTTTTTTTTTCTTGTGTTATTTGTCCTATACTCTATTTTTTGTTGTTGTTTAAGAAAAATGTCCAGTTCCTTGGGTTTGTGTCTATGTTTTCGTTTCTCATTGTGTTCGACGTTTTCTTTGTGTCCTGTACTCATATATGCCTGTATATATACATGTAGAGGTAGGTACGTACATATATGTATATATATATGCATATGTTTTATTTGTTTATATATATATATCAGTGACGACCCCCACACTCAGGCTGCTCGGGCTTAGACGGAGTATATATTTTGGAGAATGAACGTGTATTTGCAAGCTGATTTAATATCTGCCAACACTGAGTTCAAGTATGTAATTTCAGTCAATAACTCGGGTACCTTTTATTGAGCCTAGTCGCAGTTCATTTATTTTCGTTCACCGTCCGGCGGTCGTCTTTGAGCTGCTCTGTGTCAAAAAATATCGATCGTAGCCGACTTACTGTCGACTTCCATCACACACGCTTCAATCGGGCTCGGAATGTACAGCCAGTGTTGTTATCTATAATCGTAAAAATTAAAAGTAAGTCAAATCCAATGTTTTCTTGAAACAATAAATTTCTATAGAGACTGAGATTTAAATTCCAATCTATGAAATATTCCTAAAGAACGTAAAAATTATACAGCAACTCGGGCTAGTATGAAGGAACCTGGTAGGTGTAAAAGACTAACTAGCATCTCTTGTCAAGAGTATAGATGACAGTCAAATCGCTGCTGTTTGTTGTGCCCGTCGTTGTCGTTATTTGGTTGCTGTTATTCTCTGCGTCTGTGTATAAAGATCAGTTGTGATTTGCAGGGTTGCTTTATTTTTACCCTTTACTCAGAAATAAAGAAATACATATTGCTAGATATAAAAAATAAGCCATTCGGGACTAGAAATATTGCGGAAAGTAAAATACTTCGAGCAGGCATGTTTCTTTTGCGAAATCTGTGGTGAGCCCCAGTGATGCTGATGGCCTGGATTCAAGTATGAAATTTGGTCAAATATGAAATTAGGTCGTCAAGTATGAAATTAGTAGAAAAGAATAGGTTTATTCATCAAAGTATGCACCCATATTGTCAATACACTTTTGTCATTTCAGCAGTAAAAGCCCGGCATACTAGAATCATTAAAATCTTGGAAGGCCTGTTTTGCAGCATCGTCGGAATTAATTTTTTTCCTATCAAAAAGTTATCCAAGTTATGGAAGAAGTGGTAGTCAGTGTGTGTGTGTGAGGATGGGGGGCAAGATCAGGTGAGTATGGTGGATGATGGAGAACTTTCAACACCAATTCCTGAAGTTTCGCCAATGTATTTTTGCGATGTGTGGTCTGGCGTTGCCTTGCAATAAAATAGCAGTGGATCAGTTGACTAATCTAGGCAGTTTTTTTTTGTAAATTTCTGCATCATTTGGTCCAGTTGTCTGCAGTACACTTCAATCGTGATTGATGAACCAGGTTTAATGAAATCATTATGGCTCACACCTGCGCCAAACTACCAAACACACATCATCAGCTTCTTTTGATGAATTTTGCCTTTTGGACTGTGTTTTACTGGCTCGTCTTTGTCCAACCATTGTGATGAACGTTTGTGGTTGTTGTATTGGATCCATTCCTCATCACATATTACAATTCGATTCAGAAATGATTCATTATTCTGACGAGAAAGTAGCATAAATAAGTCTTCCAAACGTTGTTGTTTCTGATTTTGATTGAGCTCATGTGGAACCCACTTATCCAACTTTTTCCCTTTACCGATATGAAGAAGTGAGTCAATATTATTTGCTTGCTAACACGAATCAACGATAATTCACTCGGACATTGAAATGGATCTGACTCGACGGTGGCTTTTAGTTCGTCATTATCCACCTTTTTTTCTGGTCGACCGCGTTGCTCAGTTGTGAGGTGAAAGTTACCAAAGCGAAATTTTGCAAAGCATTTTGATACTGTCTGGTGTGTAATAACATTCGAAGGAAATACTCCAGGAATATTCCGAGCTGTCTTTGATGCTGTATTTCTAAGAAAGAACTCATATTTCAAAACTGTATGAATATCCGACTTATCCATATTCAAACAAAAATAGCAAAAAATGATTTATAAATAATTTATAAAGCTCAAAATGAGTTAGAATAAAAAAATAGATGTATCAGCTTTCTAAAAAAACTAAAGATTCTCAAAATATAATAATGGCGCAAAATGAGCAGCTGTCAAAGTTTACCATATACCGTACAACAAATTTCATATTTGACGAACATATATATATATATCCGTTCTTGGTAATTCAGACATATATCTTTATAAATATATTTTCTATAGTATTTCACAAGTGCAGATTCCATGTTAGGTGAACAGAATATAAATGAGTAACAAAGATATACAGGTGTCAATTCACTACGGCCGTTTGAAGGGGCTCCTTTAATTGATTGATGAAAATCTTACATCAATTTGAACAGTTCTCGTTAGGTGACCGCATATATTTCAAACATAAGGATATAACCATTTTTTAGATCATATTTACATCAATAATGGAAATCAAAATATTTACATTGTTTCTCTTTTGACAATTTATAAGGTCTGTATATATAATTTACTGAAATATTTATATTAATTATGAAATATTAAACCCTGAAATATTAATACGAACGGAATTAAACAAGTTTTTTAAAAGATAATAGAGATTTTCGGGTATACATACGCAAAACGGTGCATAATGGGAAAATATTCCGAACATAATCTTCATCATGAAAGGGAAGAAACTCTTTCTATTAGACAGTGACTTGAGAGCGAAAACCTACGATTTTTTTTTACAGTAAGTGTTTCTATTTTCGCTTTTGTGAAACATAATATTTTTATCATTTACACATATTTTTAAGTGAATGCCATTTAAAAAATGTAAGCTGTTTGTACAATAAGTATTTATATTGTAACTTTCTTTAAAAAGACAATATTTTAATGTTTTTTTAAATTATTTTCAAATGAAAACAATTACAAACACATTTTTGGCATATTTAAAAAAATAGTTTCAAGTGAAAATTACTTTAAGAATACGTTAAATATTTCGTAAAAGAACCGTTCGTAACCTCTGTGTGAAATAGATTTTTCCATTGTTTTTTTTTTCGAGTGCATTCAATGTATCTCACCTCCAAAATTTGGCTATTACTTCTGGCACGCTCTGCTGCGATGTAACAGCTATTTGCGATAAAGGACCCGAAATACCTGTTATGCGTTAGCAGGGCGTGCAAGAAATAGCAGGCAAATCTGTCCTTTTCTGGGGAAAGGAGCCGTTTTCGCGTGATTACGATAGCACATTTGTTGAAAGCATGTGAAATAACCTGGAAAAAACTCACGAAGCAAAACTCCATTGCTGGGAAACTAACAGTTTCCCAGTGACCCAATGGGTTACGGTTAGTCTAGTATATATATATATATATATATATATATATATATATATATATATATATATATATATATATATATATGCATGTACGTACGTATGTATATATGTATGTAGGTATGTATGTATGTATGTATGTAGGTATGTATGTATGTATGTATGTATGGATGGATGGATGGATGGACGTATATATGTATGTATATCAAGGCCAGTCGAAAATTATCTGCATTTTCGTCAAAACAATGGTCGGGAATGAATAGTTTGCAGCGTTGTGAATTTCTTTCTTGTATTACAGAGTAAGCGTGGAGAGCCCGCTGGCAGTGTGCATCCTTTCCTCACGAAATCATTTTTCTTTTCCTTCAGTATATTATGCAGTTCAGATGTATTCCTATCTATCTACTCTCCTATCTTTTCTCTTATTTTGGTTCGCAAAATAAGTCTTTTCTCGTTGCTCGAAATAAGGAGTAGAAAGACAGCCGACAACTGATGAAGGGTCGTTTTTTATGTTACTTATCTTGTTTTCCATTTGTTTCTCTCGTTCTTTGCGTACCCAACATTATTTTCGCATTTTGCGTTGTTTACATTTTGTCACGTCCTGTACCCATATATGCATACTTATATACATACATATACATGTATGTACATACGTGCGTGTATATGTATATTATTTATATTATTATTTGATTAAACGTTACGCATCCATTTTCAAGTAAGTTTTATCTTAATATATATATCTTAATATATATATGACCTCCATTAATTTTGCCTTTAGGTTCTTATTGCTAATAAGCCACAGTTCTTAATTTCTTGTTTACACTTTTACCGCTTTGAAAATCAGCACGTGTTTTCAACGGTTTTTCTTAAAAGACTAACTGAGGTAGCTGCGTTTCACCCTAGGCGTTAAGAGTCGCTGATGAGGATAACGATGGTCTACATCAAAATCCGAAATAGCGATCCGACTATGTACGCTGGGGACTTACCACCCTTTGTCAGTCATTACGTTCAGTGCTTTTATGGCATTTGAGTTGCTTTAACTCAGTCAGTACCCGCTGTCACTTTTGTGACCTCTATTAGTTTTTGCCTTTGGATTGTAATTGCTAATAAACAACCTTTTTAGTCCTTTACATATATATTTATAATCTTTTAGTTGTTTTAGTTAGTAGACTGCGGCCATGCTAGAGCATCACCCTGGGGATTTTTTCAGTAGAATAAATCAAACCCAGTACTTAAATGTTTTTGCTAATCTTGTTACCTATTCTATCGCCTCCCTTTGTGCCAAACCACTAAGGTACGGGGACGCAATCGGTTGTAAAGCGATGGTGGGGGACAAACAGAGCACAAACACACACACACACATACGATGCTTTTCTCCCAGTTTCCGCCTTCCAAATCCACTCAAAAGAATTGGGTTCACTCGAAGCTATAGTAGAAGACGCTTGCCCAAGTTGGCACTCAGTGGAGTGAACCCGGAACCATGTGGATAGGAAGCAAGCTTCTTATCACACAGTTACGTCTGCGTGTATATGTGCCTGTGTGTATACATATATATATATGTATATTTATGTACACACACACACACACACACACACACACATACACACATAAAAGCAGGTTAATAGTTTGATACTCAAACCAAATAGTAATAAGTGAACCCGAAATGTGCGCAGGGGGAAGAAACCATGACCTAGTTAGAATCAAGGTAACCTGGTCACCTGCTAAGATCCCCAAATTAAACTGAGTAAATCTTCGAATCGTAATAAGTCATGAAGTTACAGCTATGCTGTGGCTGTGCTTCATTACCTTAACACTAAACCGTGGAGTTGCCGCTTCACGCTACAATTTCTATTAACTTCTGTTCTCTCTCACTACTTCTATAAACCTCTCTATACACCATTGGTATTCTCGAGTTATTTGCAACAGCATATCAATTGTGACTAAACTATTATGCTCACATATCATTACGTGTCACTTCTTCCCCACTACATATCAATACTTTCTGCAATCGTTCATTTCTAGAGTCAAAATACGTACCAATATCACTAGAATTACACTGTAACGAAGCGAAATTGAACTGAATGATTAACATAGAATCTACATTGAAGTTGAAGAAAACTGACATTACAATTAATGTCGAGTAAAAACCAATATTTCTGTAAATATACACCAAGTTTTAACAAGAAAATGCTAAAAAGTTTCAAACAATTCATTACTTTCCAAGTAACGGTTAAAACATTTAACTTATTTTTTTTACGCTACATTATTTTTCTATATGCATCATTCAAATTTTAATTCTTTCCAAAAATACATTAACATTATTTACAATTCTGGCGTATCTAATAACTTGACTGGGAAACACGTTACAGCCCTGTCTTAGAAGAATTCTAATTAATACCCAGAGCAAGGACGCTATAATGAAAATAAAGCCATCAGTTTTATTATAAACAAGTCGCAATCTTTTTTTATTTATGC
This sequence comes from Octopus sinensis, assembly GCF_006345805.1. NCBI lineage: Eukaryota > Metazoa > Mollusca > Cephalopoda > Octopoda > Octopodidae > Octopus > Octopus sinensis. The sequence goes on from NC_043001.1 coordinate 56,967,027, forward strand.
AAACTACATATACGGCTAAATAGTTGTAATATATATATATACACATACATGCATATGTACGTATATATATGCATAGACATATACTCACATGCATAAATATACACATATATGTACATATATATGTGTACATGCATATATGTGTATAACAATGTGTATATACATTAGCATATATATATATACATACATATACATATATATATACATATATATATACATATATATGTACATATACATATATATATGTATGTATGTATATATATATATGTATATATATATTTATGTATACATATGTATATGTATGTACATATACATATTTATACACATATATACATATATACACACGCCTATATTTACATAGTTATCTATATATATGTATGTGTGTATATGTATGAATACACGTTCAAATATATGTATATATATATATATATATATATATATATATCAACTCTACCCTGCTGCTTCCTATATATTTGTGTCCATACAGGAATGTCAGAAATGAATATTATTATTGTTATACTTCTGACAATTCTGACATGATAATGTTTAGTTTACATTATTTGCACATTTATTTATTATTTTACCTATCTTTTTATTTATTATATGTTTTTTCTTTATTTTTAGAATATTATTCTTTAGATTGTTTATTATTGTCGTTGTTATGGTAGATGTTCTCTGATGCTGGGTAAAAGAGTGAAGAGGAAGAAGCAGTACAATTCCCAAAAGATGTGAATGAGAGTACATTCTCTGGTGATTATAATTTGCCAAATGGGCATTATCATATGAAGTTGAGCATGAAGACGTACATAAACCTTTTTTCCAGAAAGCAAACACATTCATGGGCTGAATCTCAAAATGAGAAATATTTTCTCGCATTGTCATCTGACCTATATTTCATCCTTGACGTTTAGGATCCCCATTTTTCTTCTCCGTCTTGCGATATCTACGTCGAAACACAGCTACGGTTGCTAGATAATTCTGCGACTGATTCTATTCTGCCTTCAAATGTCGTTGTATATTTTTAGACCAACCCAGCCCCGCTAGCATTAAACATTAAACTGGGATGAAAGATTCAAAGACAGTAACCACGGCATTTCTTTAGACTTCTTTCATCTAGTAATATGTTACACAATGTGACCTTAATGGTGTAGGATGAGAGAAAAAGAAGAAGGGGTGCCATCTTTTGTACATCGATCAACCACCTAAGGGCCATCCAGTTGCGTAAAGACCATATGTACGCGTACGTACAGATACACACACACACACAAACACACACATACGCCTGCACACATACACATATGCGCTCACACACATATACGCGATCGTACAACACTTACGTGCACGAAGACGCACATACGCGCGCGCACACTCACGTGTATATTTATAAAGAGTCAATCAAAATCCATCACATCCTGATTTTCTCTATAATTTTTATTAATCGGGCTTGATTGATTAATACTTATTCTGAGCGTAGTCTCATAAATTGTGAATTATACACACATGTGCGCGCGGTTGGAAGAACACTCGAAAACATACACATGTGTATATATATATATATATATATATATATATGTATACATATTTTATATGTTTGTATTTGTATGAGTGTACATTGACTAATACGAATGCATGCATACACACAAATAAGCACAGCCCGTTATACATACATACACAAACACATATATATATATGTATATATATATATATATATATTATATATATATATATATATATATATATATATATATATATATATATATATATATATATATATATAAATACAAAATACAAAACATTGGACAAGAACGCAAAATATCCAGGCAGTTAGGTGATGCAAAAAATGGACAACAAACATCCAGACAGGCGATACAAAGAAAACAAGGACGGGTCTTTTGGAGTTTTCTTACCTCAGTCGAGATCCAGATTATCTTTGCAATTTCGACTGGTTATACCCGAGATTGCTCCAATCTGGCCAGCCCCAAGGAAAAAATAAGCTAAGAGCACTAGATTCCTTGGAAGAAAGCAGCGAACGTATACGAAAACAAGGACGCAAAAAAGGAAGAAATGGTACACAAATACAAATAACAGGACATTAACATATAATATGCATATATATATATATATATACATATATATAGTATGCATATATATATATGTATACATATAATATGCATATATTCTTTACTGTAAATATCGGTACTTCGTTGTGCCATATATTTACTTCTATGTATATTTTTCCCTCACGGGCTATTCTTTACTGGAAGGCAATACTCTAGTATTGCATTACTAATTTATTGAAACTTCTTCACCGTTCTCATTCTGTTAGCGTTTCGGCGTTTCAGTCGAGTGTATTGGCATTAATGTGGTAACATCTGAAATGTTGTCGTGGTATATGTTTGGCTGATATGTGTGCTGATATGTGTATATGTGTGCAGGCATATCTTCAAAAATCTGAAACCGGCTCCGGTCCCACATTATCCTTTTCTAGGTATTTCATCTTTCAGATGTTCTCCCTGGATGCAGTTCCGGCAGCCGGGGGTGTTTGTCTCCCCTTCGTAAATGTATATAAGGACACAGGGAAAAATGTGTCAAAGCCATCAGGAGGCGTTCGATGCTTCCTAGGGCTATACAGCGGTGGTGTACCCCCTACTGTCACGTTCTGTTAGCGTCGTATTATTACGTTCGCTATTTCCAGTAAATATCGGTACTTCGTTGTGCCATATATTTACTTCTATGTATATTTTCCCCTCACGGGCTATTCTTTACTGGAAGGCAATACTCTAGCATTGCATTACTAATTTATTGAAACTTCTTCACCGTTCTCGTTCTGTTAGCGTTTCGGCGTTTCAGTCGAGTGTATTGGCATTAATGTGGTAACATCTGAAATGTTGTCGTGGTATATGTTTGGCTGATGAAGATAGATCAAGTATATGTGTGCAGGCATATCTTGAAAAATTTGAAACCGGCTCCGGTCCCACATTATCCTTTTCTAGGTATTTCATCTTTCAGATGTTCTCCCTGGATGCAGTTCCGGCAGCCGGGGGTGTTTGCCTCCCCTT
>NC_043001.1:56977582-56992582 GCF_006345805.1 Octopus sinensis
ATATATATATATATGTGTGTGTGTGTGTGTGTTTGTGTATGGTCATATAAGTTAGATACACAGACATACACATTTAAATAATGATAATGTTGATCTCGAATGGTGCTTTTGTACGTAATACTTGATCAGAATACTTAGAATTACACCTCTGAGCTACAGTCTGCTTAAAATATTTCTTAAAAAGAAAATTCTGAAATTTTCTTTTTGTTTCTAACTATTATGTGGCTTCTGGAAATGTGATGCTTTGTTGTTGTCTCTGCGGTCGACGCTTTTGTATGTATTGTTTTGTTGCTTTTGTTCTGGTATTTCTTCTTCATGAAGTTGATGATATATTTGTTGTCATTGTTTAGCCACTGGTTAAATTAATAGGATCAAACAAACTTATGATGAAAGACATTCAAACCGTGAAGAGTTCGTCATTTTACTGGTACTTAGTACAACAGTGGCTCCTAATATTTTATTATTATTGTTATTGTGTAAGTTAATTATATTCTTGTCTCACTTGTTTATCTAATTTTGTTGTAGTTATTTTATAAGTTAATGTTGTTGGTATTGGTGATGATGACGGTGATGTTGCTGATATGTTAGCTTTTGTTTCTATTGCATTTCTTGTTTGTTTATTGTTTGTCAAACAGAAATATCTTCACGCTGTTATGAAGAACAATTGTTGCCACGCCATTCATTTATTGTTGTAAATATAACAACAGCAATAATTACACGACAAAATGTCGTCGTAATCATGTTTTAGTCCCAGGTCAACCGCAATCGTGAAGAAATATTTTATTAGTTTTTAATTGTGTGTGTGTGTTTGTGTATGGTCATATAAGTTAGATACACAGACATACACATTTAAATAATGATAATGTTGATCTCGAATGATACTACAGACTATTGATCTCTATTCACTCACTCTATTTGTGTGTGTGGATGTGTGAGTGTATGCGTGTATGTTTGTGTGTATGTGTGTGTGTGTGTGTGTGTGTATGTTTGTGTGTGTGTGTGCGTGTGCGTTCTGTCTTTCCTGTGCCTCGTATTCGCGGTGTCATATTTTAAACGACCGTATCCAGGTTTGTTTTAAATCGTTGATACAGAGAAAATGTGCCTGTGGACGAAAAAATGTAAAAGAAAATAAATATTTAGCAGGAGTGGAGAAATGTAAGGTACATAAATCTTTATGCCTTTCAGAGCCGCTGAAGTTCTTTAGCAGAAAAGAGTATGCTATATTCCAGCCGGAGGTGTTGCAAATGCTTTCAAAGCAGCAGACGTCGCTAAAATTACCCAAGTAGAAGGCAGAGGAGTTCAACCGGTTGATGGATAGTATGAATCCATTAAGAACTCGATGCTCAAAGAATTGGGGTAAATACCAGAAGATATCTTATCTGATACTCTAAAAATTCTCCCAATCCTTCCCATGGTTTGCTATTTTATTTTAGCAACACAAGTAAGGATGAAACGAAAGGTGACCTCGACCTAACGATGCAGAAATGAGACAAGCACAGCATTGCTGTATTTGTTCCAGTATCTGCATTCTGCATTACAGTAGCTCTCCCAACTGGCCGTCAGTGATTGTTCATTCTGTCATATCACAGACGAATTCAAAACAAGAATAAATTTTTGTATTGAAAAGTGTAGATCGTTCAATAATCTTGTCTGAAAACAAGATTGGAGTATCTAACTTGCTCTGTATTTCATGATATGTTAGGTCACTCAAGGCTAGCCTCAGGACAACCACATTAAAAACAACATGATTACTATTAGAATATTAGAATGTATTAAATATGCACTTATACTACTGTTCCCGCATGATCAGATGCACTGAAGGAAGGAAATATACAAAACAATGTCTTAAAAAATAAGAAAAGATTTTCGCAGAAACCATGATTGCTATGCCATCCTATTTTCTCTAGAATATATATATATATATATATATATATATATATATATATATATAATATATATATATATATATATATATGTGTGTGTGTGTGTGTACCCGCGTGTGTGTGTGTACGTGTGTGTGTTTGTGTGTGCATGGGTGAGTGTGCGTGCGTGTTTGCCTAATTCTGTTTAATGTTGATTTGTGCAGACAATTGTTGAAAACTGTATGTGCCATTCGTTTACAGTAATTTAGAATGAAATTATCGTTGGAAAACATTTAGTCGTAGATTTCTCTTTATGTAAGTTATTCTGTAAATATACTTCTAGCTTCTTCCTGCATATGAACGAAGCTGCAATAAGAGATTTCAAGTGATAACCTTCTGGCTATAGTTTGAATGCACCCACCTCCACTCAGTCAACAAATAAACGCTGCAGTGTTTTTATTGTATTTTTCTACTGTCAGCTTTAATAATGATGGGCCTACTCTGTTTACCTGTCAGGATTTGATATTCAAAATGACAGTCACTTAACAGTAGTGGAGTGGGAGGTTTTTCCACCTTGTTAATTTACTTTTGAAATCTAACCTATTTGAACTGCTACAACAGTTAGAAATGCACACAAAATAATGGACACAACTGCCAAATAAACCTCAATTTTACACAAGATTTCTTTTTTGTTGTGTTTTTATTTAAATTTTTTATTTTTGTCAGGCTTGACACTGAACTGGTTAAACCTGTTCTTAGTGTTAATGTTTCTGTTTCTATCATCTGTCAATTCTGCCAAATTCTCATTACATCATGCTTCCTCTCGTGTTAACATATTTAGAAGTTCCACTACTGTCACATTAGAACTACATTAAGCAGTTTTGCAGATGGATTATTTTATTTTATTATTATTTTAGTTGGCAATTTTATTCAAAGAAGTTTGACTTTAGTCAGAAACTGCAGAAGCTCTCAGGAATGAAAGAGATGAGAAGCATAAATTTACTTCACCTGATGGAACGCCTTAAGAGTTACTCTTTGGGGGATTATAGCGATACAGTTCAGGAAAATATGTTTTAATAGATCGAGACTTCTCGGAATATTATGTATGCATACTATGTAGTGTACAGGCGAATTGAGGGCTACACAATGGTCAGTAGGAAAACAAGCGCTTTGCTGGATAATGATGTACTGCTGTTGTTTAAATATTAGGAAAAAATAAATAAATAGTAGACGTTATATGCCAGTGGTATTGAATTTATTTTGTAAGAAAATTAAAATATTAGAATTTACTATTAATTGTTTCAAAGAACAGATCACGTCATTGGTGTTTTACAAAAAATATAAAACATAGTAATATCTTAGGATATTTTTTGTTTACATATAATAGCGTTTATTCGTATATTCCTGTTAGGGGATCATCATCAACATCACCAACAACAATAACGACGACGACGACGACGACGACAACAGCAGCAACAAGAGCGAGAAGAATAACAACCATGCAAGTTTCATATAGACTGCAACACAGATTTAACTAGATAGAAGCTGAGAAATTTTAGTTTACCTTTGTTTTACTTTATTCTTCACATTCCGCGAAATCTTTTCGTTGTCAATAAACGACAGAACTCAAAATTTAGCCTGGCGTCTTTACTTTTATTATTTAATCACTGCACAAGGTGGTGTTTCGGTGATACTTTCAAAGAACAGCCAACGCTGAGACCTCAATATGGGTGCTCAAACTACAAGAGATAGATGGTAAACGAATTAAATGTGGTTTCTATGGTTCACACACAACATAAATGATGGAATGTTGTGCTAGATGCGATTTAGTGTTGTAGTATTCGACGAACTGATTTAAAGGAGATTTGGTTGACGTAGTAGAGGTAGAAGAAGCTCTGATAATAAACAATTAATATGTAATCTGGTACCAGTGATGAAATGGGACGTTAGTTTTCGTTATCTGCTTAAGTGTAATAAAACGTAATATATCGGATTGTGTAAGTGCAACATTCTACTAGATATGGAATAAGTAATTCAATGCAACTGGCTTCAAGTTTACTGCGTTAATAGCTGATCAGAGAAAAGGCGGCGAGCTGGCAGAAACGATAGCATGCCGGGCGAAATGCTTAGCGGTATTTCGTCTGCCGTTACATTCTGAGTTCAAATTCAGCCGAGGTTGACTTTACCTTTCGTCCTTTCGGGGTCGATTAAATAAGTACCAGTTACGCACTGAAGTCGATATTATCGACTTAATCCGTTTGTCTGTCCTTGTTTGTCCCTTCTGTATTTAGCCCCTTGTGGGTAGTAAAGAAATATGTATTTCGTCTGTCTTTACGTTCTGAGTTCAAATTTCGCCGAGGTCAACTTTGTCTTTCATCCGTTCGGTATCGATAAATTAAGTAACAGTTGCGTACTGGGGTCGATCCAATCGACTGGCCCCATCCCTCAAAGTTTCGGGCGTTGTACCTGGGGGAGAAAAGAATAGCTGATCAGAGAAATTTAACATTTTAGGGATTCAGTTAAGTGTTATTCATGTAAAGTGAAGATTAGTGTTACACTAACGCCCTCATGTGTGTAGTAACAAGAACTTGGAACTGGTAAGTTTGTCAAAATATTATTGGAAAACAGTCAGTGTGAACAGCGAGAAAGTCATTAAAGTTATACAAAATATAACGTGAAGTGTTTAATTTACGTGTCATTAAGACTAGTGTGTGTTTTAGTATGTATGCACATCGTTTATTCCAGAAGTTTAAAGACATTTTCAGGAGATAAATTTCTTAATTTCAAGTCAGTACGAAACTTTAATCTTCTTAAAAATAAGATACTCTGATTTGAATGTATTTGCTTTAGCGTTCCAGCCACTGCTTGAAGGCCTAGTGCAAGTCCTCTAAAATGATGGTGTCTAGGATCCTTGTCAAACAATGCTACGAAGGGTGCCCTTCAGCTTGGACAGGAAACAAATACACGGGAAGACTGGTGTGGGCTGTGTGTGTGTGTCAGTTTTGATACTCATCCCTGTTAAGTTTAATAGAATTGTGGACTAGAACATTGTCCTGGGACAGTTTCCACGGTCCCAAGTGGAAGAACTCTGGTCTTCTCCGGCGCAATCTCTTCCTGAGATCCACCAAAACTTCCATAAAGTACTCTACTCAGAGGAAACCCTGTGGATGTAGTGATATCGTTGCTGCCAAAAATGTGGATCATCATGCTTTCTAGTAGATTTGCGTTGCCTGGCCTTCTTGGGTCTAGAGGAGCCACGATGCTTCTCTTGGGTACTCTGTCTTTTGATGTCTGGATCATAGCAGTAGATCCAGCTTTATCATCAGAAACTCAAGTACTCTTGGATTACGAGTGATGGACTCAGCTTCCCACAAGGCGTTTTTCCTTCTGTTCATCACTGAGCGCTTTCGAAACAAACTTTGCACAAGCATTGCGCATGCTCAGATCTTTATGAATAATTATGTGTACAGATACCTTTGCAAGTCCAAACTGTATATTTATTGTCTTTATTGACACACAACGGTCTTCATTCTCAAAACTGTGAATTTTCTCAACCAGATCTTATATAGTGGCATCCCCTTCCCTTCGACATCCCGAACCGTCCCGTCTCTCACCTCTTTACCGTCCATGAATCCCTTGTACCAGCGCAAAACAAAACCTCATCTCATACTAGCTAATCTATAAGCAATCTAGAGAATTTCATAAGTTTCTGTAGCATTTTTGCCGCATTTTAAACAAAATTTCATTGCAAAGTGAGTTGCTAAACTCTTTTTCACATCCCGACCTCAGTCAGCAAACTAGTCACCTGTGACTAGCTGTTTTAAAGTAGAGTGTGCTCAAAGTGATCCTACATCTGTCACGTTCAATCTCGAATAAAAATAAAGTTGGCAGGTCAGTTTATTTGCTGTATAGCACTGATATGCTGTAGAGTAATGATGAAATTACAATAATCAAGGACAATTATAACTACCTCTCCTGAAAAAAACAACACAGACCTTCTGGAATGTACCTCGTAACTATCTATGTAATGTGTGTGCGTATTCTTGTATAAGGTTGGCAGTGAGGAAGAAACAAGAACATTAGTATTGTTTAAGCTGTAAAGTAAATAAGAGAATGAATAGCGAGAGTAGTTAGTGAATATTAAAGTGGTACGATGGAATCGGTACCTTCCTACCCAAAAGTTGAGATGCAACGTGGAGTCCATCGGTGGAGCTGACTGAAGCATTTCCTGACGTCAATGACAAAAATGAGAAGCATAAGAGGACACCCCTATGTGAGGTAGGAGAGTAAATTTTCAGCAGACCTGGTTTAGTGAAGTAAAATTAATTTATGGAATTGTTTATAACTTTTGAATATTCTTGCAATGCTGAAAGATATTTTGATAATCTTTTGAAAGAAGGGCAAATAATGCTCTTAAGTTTTCAACAACTCATCTTCGATTCAGTCTCAATTATATAACTATTGTTGAGAAGGGCCACCAAACACAAATCGAGGTGGGGTACTTCATAAAATTCCCCCGGAGGCGCTACTCATTGTTTGAGGCACTATAATCTAATATCAAAAGGCTTTCAGGACCGTTATTATTGCTAACCATCAAAGGCACCACATAAAGGAGATTGTGTATCAAGAAATTTTTTTTTGCTTCGGAAGGATCGATTGGTTATACCCTGGGTCAGAGTGATAAAAGCAAGCCAAAACCAGGCTCCACTCGTCAGGTGTACCATATAACTATGAATTTAATGGTTATCACTTCATTATACGCGACGAAGACAATAATCTCATTAGTGTTATTATGAATCTTAAAGATTATGAGTCATTATGAGATATTTTCAGTTCAATACATATTTACGATGAAGGATAATACAAAATATATCTTTGAATGTGTTCAGTTGCTATTTTGTGTGAAAAAAGAACGCTGTTTTTATTATTTTTGATGCTATTCGTTTTCCTTCATCCCAGTGAAATATACAAGATGTTATCACAGCTATCATAAATGAAGACATATAAATAATTGTCTAGTGTGCAGATTTGCATGAACAATTTATTACCCTGCTGTATTTTAATGTAAACTAAAGAATGTATCATTTGGAAATATATGGCAACACACAGACACACAGACAGACATATATACACGCAGAAACGTGCGCGCGCACACACACACGCACGCGCAGGCACGCACATATGAAAATTATAGCTTGTAGTTTTCAGTTGTGATTAGTGATGTATGAAGATCCTTAGATTTCAAAAGCCAGGATTTCTGTTAACCAACAGAGATTACTGCAGGCCAACAGAATCTCTGAAGTAGCGATGATAAGTGTGTGGAAAGAAAAGAGGAAGGAAGTATTACTATACATGTAATACAACCAATAAACTCACGAGAATTATTATATTCAAGTAAACTGAATCATTTCAAGAAAACTGTCAGAGAATCTGTACTTTAAATACATAAAATGCACTGGTGCAGCTGACAGTGTGAGTAGTTCTAGTTTAAAGGTTATGAACTGTTGTGATTTCCCACCCGAAATTCTAGATAAGTTAGTGACATAAAGTGATATAATCAGTATTGCGGATAGATATAGATATGGTGAGGAATGAACGTATTGAAGTGGTTGGTAGAAGATTAGAGATCAGATGTAATAGAATCTGTCAGAAGTATGGTATCATATGGCATTGAAAATATGCTAAAATAGGATGTTACACAGCAATGAAATATCTCAAAAATACGATGTTATACAGTAAAAAAATGGGAGCAAGAAATAACAAAGACAAACCCTTCCCCTAAAAAAATGAGAATGGCATTGGAATATTGCTGATTAGATTTTTTGTGTGATTAGAGAGAATTCAGCATCCTCGTTTTATGCATATAAGGAGATTGAAACTGAAAACTAGAGGTGTCAGCTAATCCTGGAGATGTAATACATGTATATTTTTCGTGCCACTGTCACAATAAGGACCACTGTAGAAACAAGCAAAAATTTATCCCTTCGTAATTAATGAGGTTCATTGAGAAAGATAGCAGTCAGGTTTGGGATGGTTGTGTTTGTGTCCTACGTCGGTGTACGCTGGACATTGCAGTAGTGTGGAACTTACCACCAAGCCCGATTTTGAACCATCACAATACCATTTTTTCAATACACACACCCACACACACACACACAGAAATACACATACACACACACACACACACAAACACACACACATAAACACATAAACCCGTATGCATTTAAATGTACAGCTGTTTATTTCTATATTATCTAATCGCGTATTTATGTGCATATGTGTGTTGTCCATTTGTATATATGTACAATGGTACATCTCCTTAGTTTTAGTATACCTTCCTACCTACCGGCTTACCTACATACCTACCTTCCTAACTACCTACCTATCTACATATAGACATGCATACGAATGTACGTACGTATATATATATATTATATATATATATATATATATATATATATATATATATTCTAATATTTTGTAGGCGTGGCTCTATGGATAGACCTTTGCTTCCAAACTATTTAAATTTCGACGACAGCAAACCAACAGTCTGCCAAAATCTGTCGTCAACATCTTTTGAATAGGTTTTTAACACTGCAGTGCATACCTCGTCATTCATCATTATGACAACAATCTTTTTCTTCCATCATTCTTTCTCTTTCTCTTTTTGTTATTACTTTTTGACTCTAAACCACATCCATTCTATGCATATTTTGGATCTCGCCTTGTGCAACAACGCTCATTGGTTCTCTAAAAGTTACTTCCTTTGTTTATAGTTTTATTTTTTGCTATTGATCTTCCTATTCATTTGGACTCAACACTGTGCTGTGGCTGACTCAGGAATTATGCGCGGCATGTACACTTCATTAAGGTAATCGCAGACTGTGATTAGTTAGGATGTGTAACATTTGCGTAATGAGTGACGGCAATTTAAGAAACATATGAATCTTATATTTAATCTGATTTACTCCCTCTGTAAATATATAAATATATATATATATATATAATTCCCATTTACTTTATACTTCTTGTTCTTAGTACTGAATTGTTTAATGTTCATATATTAATCAAATAATCTATGTATTTAGTAATACACCACATGTCCCTTAAAAGCCGGGTTGCCTTCGAAGGCTTTACTTCCAGCCACCGGTTGTACTATATTTACAAACACAGTCAATATTATATTATAAATCTCTCCTTCTCTCCCTCGTTGACTGTCTCTGTTACTGTCTGTTTCTCTGATATATATATATATATATATATATATATGGTTTGGCCATGGGCTCTTAGGAGCCTAGTTCGATTTGTTTTGCTCCGCCTCTGTTCTGTTTTTGTTTTTTCCAACGGATTTCCTATTTCTTCCTGAAGAGAAAGACACAATATGGTCTCTTTATTCAATCGGAATTTGGTAAATTGTGCCTTTCGAAACACGTGTAGAATGAAATAAAACGATTTCTGTTCAATCTTCGTTCAACTCCATTTCTTCAATTCACTAATAATATTAAAATTCAATTATCCGCACCAACGCACGGTTGCAACACCATATGGTTGTACCTCCAACCGTGCTGTCTTCTGCTGTGATTTTTGCTACCAAGGTATCGGTTAAACTTTTGATTAATCTGCAACAAGATTATTCATCTTTCTATTTCACATAATATATATATATATATATGTATATATATATATATTCTCTTTTTTTTTGTAACCACTTGCCATTACTTCAAGAGACTCGTGTCTCTTTCATTCCGAAGGCTTAGTTACATAATACTTCTGTTTCAAGTACAGTGAAGCTGATCTTTGAATTTCTTTTATATTATTTTGTTGTCCTTTCTTCTGCTAATGACCAGTAGCTTTGGCATTTCCTATATCCAGTACAATCCTTGCCTCTAATATTATCGTGTTCTAAGTATTCCTGGTTTGCAATCCGGTATACGATATTTCTAACTAGTAATCTAATGGATTGGTTACAATGCTTAATGTATTTCAATACATTTTAAAACCATACCACTCATTATACATGATTTTTGTACTTAATTTTATAGTTATATACTTCCTACAACTTATTTATTCATTTGAAGTAAATTTTTTCATTTATTCATCATTATCATCATTCTTCGGGGTCGCTGAACATCCAATTCCTACCAGTCGGGACTCATTTATTACTCATTACTTACTGATGAGTAATAAATGATATACTGATATACTCATCACTCACTGACTAGCAGGGTGGCTTTTGCAGGTTTAGTTACTGATCATACAAACTGAAATGCTTTATAAATATTGTTCCTCAACGTTTCAGAATTGTATTATCATCAATACAATCATTAAACAACCTATTAAAATGAGGGAGAACTGGCAGAATCGTTAGCACACCAGAGATAAAGTTTAGCAGTATTTCTTCCAGCGTTACGTCTTGAGTTCGAATTTCACTGAGGTCGACATTGTCTGTCATCCTTTGGGGTCGACAAGATGAGTAGCACTCAATTTTTGGGGTTGTTAAGATAGGCGAGCCTCCTTTCCCCAACTTCCAGGCTTTGTACCTAACTGGTAAAAAAGATCAAATATACTGTTAAGTCACGTACATGTTATTCAAATTAAATCCGACGTCACAATACGAAATATTGTAAACTTTAGATTAGAATTGCTCAGGTGTTTTTTTATTTAGCACAACTGCAAAAAGTATTTCAATCATTCTTAATAAATCATTCATGTTTCACAAATGAAACTCTGCATTTATTAATTTAAATAAAATGATTTAAAAAAAAAACTAAATAACATTCATATTCTATTTTCTTTTAGGCAAAACAGTCGTTAATTATTTCCACTTTTCACTCCGTTTAATTTTAACCTTTCCAGTATACACTATTATATTTTAAAAACCAAATCAAAATAATTTTATTTACATTTATTATAGTATTCCAACCGTTTATTTTATTTTTTATATTGTATTTCTGACCAGTTGATTAATTACTGCTATATTCCAACCTATTCTATTTGCAATTCACGCTTCATCTTCCACCTCTTTACATTTCCAATTCATTCAAACTTCTATAAGAGTACCACCTGTCAGTGTTCTGTTTGAAAATATCAGGCTTTCGCAAAACTTATAATTACTGTCTACTTTTTTTTTATTATGGATAGTTTACTCTATCCCTCACATCGAGGCTTTTTCAGGTCAATGTTTCATATATATATATATATTATATATATATATATATATATATATATATATTATATATATATATATATATATATATATATATATATATATATACATTGACTTGATAATAATAATAATATAATAATAATAATAATAATAATAATAATAACAACAACAACAACAACAATAATAATGATTTCGTTTATTTGCTAGAAGGGCAAAGGATGAGGGGGACAATGGAAATACAGACATAAAGTGTGGGGGTTTACATATAATAGTGAAATGCTAAAAATAAAGTAAGAAGAAGAAGAAGAACAAGAACGAGGACGACGATGATGATGATGATTTGGTTTATTTTATCGACCCAGAAGAGATGGATGGAAAATTTGAGCTCACTAGGACGTAAACTCAAAAAAGTGAAAGAGCTGTAACTAAATACCTCACCGTCACCCCACGCACTCATTCATAAAGGCACATTCACCACTAGCAAGCGAATATGAACTGGCAGTATTTCCTATCATTTCGTGAATTGTTTTAGGTATCTATGTAATCGAAAGTAGACTGACACACTTTCAGCCCTTTTTACCTCTTGGTACACTGGAGCATAGTGATTGTGACGGGTGGAATTAGAAAGGATTGCACCAGATGGAGAGAGAGAAGTTGGAAGAAAGAGAGACGAACGAGAGTTTTGAAGAAATTTGAGAGTGATGGTTTTGGAAAAAGACTGAGTGGGGAGATTTTATGGCGAGTCAAATTTTTTTTTATAACATAGAGAGAAGGTCTAAGATGTGACTGCTGAGGAATATCCACTTATATCGACCATAGTCCTTAACTAGTGGTCTATTTTATCGATTATTTTATGCTTGAAAAACAAATAAGTTTTAAAATTCCCATAAAAAGAGAAACTGTGTTAGTTACTTCTCACATAGTAACGCAGAGAGCACAAAATAGGTAATTGGAAATACTGAAGATAAAGTTAATACCGATTAACTTTTTCTAATAATTATGAGAGCCAACTCCAGAAAATTTCGGTTTCATGTGACGGTTCCTTGCTTTGCTATTGAAGTCACCTAGAGTTGCCTCCCGTAGTTGTCCGAAAGATCAAAAATGAAATTTTGATTTCAGTCAGTTTCTCTGATTTCACACATCTGATGTTTCTTTTTAGTAATGTTTTTTAATATCAGTTGTGATGCTTCCGTTATTGGCTAACCCGAGATCAGTCCCAGTGGAGTGAACCTATCCCGACTACAATGACAGTTATGTTCTTCCTTCGTGAAGATATTAAGCTCTGATAGAGGGAAATATATTGAAGATGGTGTCTCCGTGCCCAGTCTCTATCGTTGATAGAGACTGTTGCTATTGTTTGTGTTGCAGCTCTTGTCGGTTGTGTTATTCAATATGTTATTGATGATATTCATATTGATTTAAAACTTTGGCAGACGGCCAGCCAAGTCGATTACATCGAGCTCAGTAGTCAAATGGTGCTTACTTTATCGGACCCCGAAGGGTAAACGGTTAAGTCGACCTCGGCCGCATTTATGGATGATTTCTGATTTTGTTCTTTATTTTCCACATAAAGCAGTCCTCCACATTCCACATTCTGCTTTATAAGTACGCGGGTAAAAATGGATGGAGAAATAGATTATATTTCTAGGAGATTCAGTGGTCATATGGAAGTATCTTTCTTAAGACCTAGATTTATTTTCGAAGTAGTATTTTTTCCTTTCTTTTACACACGCAATGATTAGACTGAATATTAGTAGCTTTTATATTCCTCGATAGTGTTTTTAGTCTCAGGCAAGCTGTGTTTTGGCAGAAATGCTGGAAGGCATTACAACAGCTGTCGTTATAAAAAGTACGTAGAACTTTATTGTCAAATATAAAATTTATTTATTTAAAAGTTTAAGGGAGATTTATCTGTTGTTTTCAGCAGACCAAATGACTACATATATACCTCTTGTCAAATGCAGAGTTGGCAGGATTTTTGTTTTGATTGGTTGTGCTTACTGCTGTAAAATATTTTCTACTTATTTTTGTTGTTGTAGCTACTGTTCTCGTTGAAGTTGTTAGGTTTCCCTGACTAATACCAAGTTATGTCCTGGTCTTTAAGTTCTATTACAAATGCCTTCTAGCCGTGAGTTTCGCATTATTTTCGTTTTGTTCAGATACCATATATTTAGAATTATACTATCTGACCTGTGTTTTCATATTTTTACTATTAAGACATTAACGAATATTTAGCTACTATTTCTAGCAAGTCTATCAATCACGGATCCTCCATTGAACACTGTTCTTACTCTAGTAGTTATTGCTGTTCATCAGTCCCAAGTCCACCCTGATCAAGTAGACTTGTGACCAAAGACATCCCTGCCTTAAATGCCCTCTTTTGTTTTTTACTTTCGTGCAGGAAACCAGAAACATTATCTAACGTTTGTTAATCTTAGTCAGAGTAACTTGATTTT
The DNA here is from genome assembly GCF_006345805.1 of Octopus sinensis. Lineage (NCBI taxonomy): Eukaryota > Metazoa > Mollusca > Cephalopoda > Octopoda > Octopodidae > Octopus > Octopus sinensis. Next base: position 56,991,067 of record NC_043001.1, read on the forward strand.
GGATAGATTTGGTGACAGATTCCAGTTACTACTTTTGGTTAATTATTCTTGTTATTGTTGTTGCTTGTATTGCTTTTGTCATTGACAAATCATCATTGTTGTTCGTGCTGATGTGAATTTCAAGTCCATCTATAGCTACCATTTAACTTACTGTAATATACCCAGAATTGCATTGTCCAATGTATTCTTCTAATTTTAAGGGGATATTTGGCTGTTATTCCTGGTAGTTTAGAGAAATCACGTAACAACACTTTGTGCTGTTTGTGTCCCGATAAAATAAATCGAGCACATTATTGATAAAAATCCTTGTAGCTGTGTCCATCCTATTTATATTTCATTCTGTTACTTTATGCAATGTACGCTTTTAATTACGGTAATTGTATGATATGAGGAAACATTTAGTTTTTATTCCTAACAGGTTAGTGACAATATGGAAGCTTTTCACATTCACTGGCAGTGTATATTGGTGTTATTATTGCTCTAAAAGTTTGTAATATTGATTCAATTCAACATTCCATTGTTCCTGTTGATTTTATTGTTGATCTCCAGGTTAGTCACGATGCAGAGGCAAATGATCATGGCACTGAAGCTGTGATAAAATCACCATATATATATTTTTTTATTTAGTTAGTTATATACAACAGAAGGCATTGCAGAGCACGTAACCTCAATTGTCCTTTCCTATCTAGGTAGTAGAACAAGTTTGGCTGCTATGACTAGCAAGTGATTTGGCCAATATGAAAGTTTCATAGTTGCTGGAGTGGCTGTGTGGTACGTTCTTGCTTACCAACCACATGGTTCCGGGTTCAGTCCCACTGCGTAGCACCTTGGTCAAGTGTCTTCTACTATAGCCTCGGGACGACCAAAGCCTTGTGGGTGGATATGGTAGACGGAAACTGAAAGAGTCCCTTCGTATATATGTATATATATGTGTGTATGTGTGTGTATATGTTGGTGTGTCTGTGTCTGTTTCCCCAACATCGCTTGACAACCGATGCTGGTATGTTTACGTCCCCGTAACTTAGCGGTTCGGCAAAAGCGACTGATAGAATAAGTATTAAGCTTACAAAGAATAAGTCCTGGGGTCGATTTGCTCGACTAAAGGCGGTGCTCCAGCATGGCCGCAGTCAAATGACTGACACAAATAAAAGAGTAAAAGAGTTATTTCGATTTTGGTATTATTCTGTTGTTGTTCTTTATAGATGCCTATTTGTTCATGTTTTTGTCATTATTCCTTGCCAATCTACTTCAAACATTTTACTTCATACGTTCATTTCTGTAGATAATTGCCACGTATTATCCTCAAAACACCACCACTAAATACATCATTGCATTTTATCATTTCATTTCACACATTTATATATATATACATGTATATATATATATATATATATATATATATATATATATATATATACACATACTTATATATATATATATATACACATACTTATATATATATATATACACATACTTATATATACACACACACATATATATATATATTGCGTGTGAG